>NC_045427.1:503928471-504231740 GCF_902635505.1 Sarcophilus harrisii | reverse complement strand
CATTTGTTGTATATGAATATGAGCCATAGTTTCTCCCTGAGCATCCATTTCTCATCACCATTTGTCTATTGAACATTTTTAGAACTGATTTTGTTACATGTAAGACATCGAGCATTCTATGCTCTCATCATAGAAGTTGTGCTCTATGAGCAGAATTCAATTATCTTAGAAGAAATGCAACATGTACAAAGTTGAAGAATCTACCCCAAATGTTCATAATGACTATTTGTGTCTGACCTATTGCAAAACATTCCGAGTTTTATTGATCTGCTGCACTGATCAGTTGGACACACTATAATTCGACTTAAAGTAGTGATGTAATTTTGGTCCTCTTTGAGAATGAAGGTCAACAAACTAAATTGTAAACTGTAGAAACATATTGGCAGAGGAGTAGCAGAGTCTTCAGCATGTCTATAAGTGAACTTATAATCTTTCATATCCAAACCCTCCCTTCTCTAACTTCCCTATTTCTGTTAAGGGTACTGTCATCCTTCAACATTTTCAGTTTTTAACCATGATATGTTTTTTTAGCTTCCTTATTCTCCTTTACCCCAAATATCCAATAAGTTACCAAATCTTGCTGTGGCTTCCTAATTGGTCTTTTTTGATCAATGTCTTTTCCTACTCCACAACATCCTGTACATTGCTGACAAAGTAGTTTTACTTCTGCACAAGATCTGACTTTGTGACTTCCCCACTTAACCAACTTTAGGATTGTCACTTAGGTGTCTTTAGGACAACACAAATAGACTTCTCTACTTGGCTTTTAAAGCCCTTTTGATCATGTGGCTGCCACCTATCTTGCTAGACTTATTATGTAGTACTCATTGCTCCTATATTCTGCCTTAACTAAACTGACTTTTTCCTTCTTCACATGACTTTATGTATTTGTACAAGCTGGAATCCTTATCTCTGTTTCATAGAATCCCCTTTTAGGATGAAGTATAATTGCCTTCTGCTGAATAAAGTCTGTCTTGATACCACCTCAGTGCTAGAGCTCTCCTTCCCAAACTACTTTGTGTTTATTTCTAATTAGTCTCTTTATTAGTTATCTTTACTTATATATGCATTTGTCTCCCCCTATAGAATGTAAGTTCTAGCATAAGAATTATTCCATTCTTTGTTCTTTCACCCTCAGAATCTAGCACAGCACCTGCCATGAAGTATATTTATAAAGCTCTTAGAACAGTGCCCTGCATATGATAGCTACTTAACAAATGCTTATTCTTTTCCTTTCTCCCATCTCTAAATTTGACAAGTATTTTATGTCTTCCTACAAGAGGAAAAAGTATAGAATTCGGAGTCACAGCACTTGAATTTATGTCTGTTATTTAATACCTTTATGTTTAATAAACTTTAATAAATACCTTTATGATCTTGGCAAGTCACTCTGCCATACTCACAAATACTCACTTTGTCCAATACATATGGCAGTCTTCAGGACTTGCTGTAGCCTAAAAATTCAACACTCTGTGGCCAGACTATTGATGACCTTTTACATGTTAGTTGGTTCTAGCATTGATGGGGCAGAATATACTGTCTGTCATATATTTTCTACTTGAAACATCTGTGGCTTGGACCTACCAGAGCTTGTACTGTTCTGACTTAGCTTTGGAGAGCCCAGGTCCATTCACCTCTAGAGTAAAGAGTTTTGGTTTTTTTTAAATAACTTCTTAGGACTAGATAGTTCATAGCAATTTGAAGTAATTCTGTCTGCACTGGGAAGGAGCTTTTATTTTTAAACTTTAAAGTTTATTTTTGAAATAAAGATTTATTTCCTCATGGCATCCTAAAGGCTTTCTGCATGTCAGTATCAAAACTTTAGCTTTAGAAATTTACTTTCAAACCTGGAAGCTTTTGGTTTCTCTAGTGCCTATGTTTGAATATCCCTGTGATACATAAATAAAACCTGATTGTTAGATATTTGTGTTTTTTTTGCTGAATTCAAGGCAATCTCTTGTCTACACGTCTGACTCTGAAGCTGTTGACAGTATGATATGATGAAAAGAGCATTGGTTAAAATTCAGGTTACCTGGATTGTAGTCTCAGCTTTGTCACTAATTTAGTAGTATAATCAGTCAACAAGCACTTATTAAGTCAGGGGTCCTCAGACTTTTTAAATAGGGGGTCAGTTCACTGTCCCTCAGACTGTTGGAGAGCTGGACTATAATAAAAACAAAAACTTTGTTTTGTGGGTCTTTAAATAAAGAAACTTCATAGCTCTGGGTGAGGGGGATAAATGTCCTCAGCTGCCGCATCTGGCCCATGGGCTGTAGTTTGAGGACCCCTGTATTAAGTAATAACTTTATTCCAGTCACTAGACTAAGTGCTAGTGATATAAAGAAAAAGCAAAAACATTCCCTTCCTTGAAGAAATTTATATTCTAATGAGCAAGACAAAATTGTATCAAGAAAAGAAGATGAAAGATAGTTTTAGAGGAGGCCCTCTACAGGAGGAAGCCTTATATTCGACTCTTACAGAAAACCAAGAATTCTAAGAATTAGAAGGGAGAGCATGCCAGAAATGGAGAAAACAGTCCACAAAAAAGCACAGAGGTGGACAATAGAATGCTACAGATGAGGTCAAGCAAGCAGGTCAAGAAGACTGGATGTAGATTCAAGTCCTATATTATACACTGTCCTCTCAGGTCACATTCATCTTTCAGTTCCCCCAAACAACCAATACTATACATTTTAGAACAAATGCTGGTCTATATGAATAAAGGAACTTCCTCATCTGGGAATTCCTTATACCTATGAAAATCACAAGTTTAGTCTCCTTCTTCCTATCCCCTACTCCTGTTTTCCCCCACTCCAGGGCTATTTCTCAAATTACTTTGTATTTATTTTGTATACATTTTTGTTTACTTGTTGCTTATGTGTTATTCAGGTTTTTAATGGTAGACTTGTTTTTGCTGATATTTGTCTCTAGCCAAAGTGCCTGTTTTAGGGCAGGGTCTTAATAAATGCTTCTTGAATAAATGGCTTCATGCATGAATTATTGACCATGCTGTAGAGCCACTGATTTATTTATGAGTATTGGTCTTCTCTCTACAACTAGGTGATAAGCCAAAGCAGGGAATTTGTCTTATGTCATTATATACTCTTCCGTTAGCTAGCTATTCAATAGATGATTTTTGGTTGATCTTTAAAGCCAGAGAAATTCTGAGACATAAAGGTATGTGTGGTGAGATGGGATGAAAACTCTGGGAAGTTTTGAAAGCTATGTTTAGTAGTATTCAAAGTATTTTGAATATTCAAAGTAATTAAGCATCTTTGAATGTACTCTGTTTTTACTATCCAGCATGCTCAAATAATGGGTAGCAAATAATGGTAGCTCAAATAATGGGTAGTACCCAAAAATAAGCAATTTTGTCAGACCCTTTCCTGTAATTTAATTTTGACATATCAAAAAAAAAAACAAAACCCATAGAATTTCCCCCAAATAAGTATCATTTGATTTTTAAATAATAATAATGCTTCATGTTCATGGGTACATGTAACTAACTCATTATGCCTTTAATTATGAAGATATATCTTCGATATTTATCCAGTATCTAATAGCCAAAGATGATGATGATGATGATAATGATGATAAAAGCAGCTGACATTTATATAGTGCTTACTATGTATCAGGAAATATGCTAAGTGCTTTATAATTAATAGCTCACTTTAGCCTCATAACAACAAAATGAAGAAACCAACAAACAGGTTGATAGTGATTTGTCTCTGTGATTTGTGTCTGTGGTCAGATTTGAATGCAGATCATCCTGATTTCAGTCCCAGTACTCTGTCCACTGAGTCATCTAATTGTCCCTGATATAATCAGTCTTCTAAGATTCTAAAGTTCTGCCTAATTTACTGATATTGTCTTATTAGGGATGGGAGGGAAAGATAAAACCTTTATATATTTTAATAAAAATAAGGAACACTAGAATTTTTAAAATAAAATATGCTTCAACCTAAATTTTTTCTAAGCAAAGATATTGAAATCCTCTCATTTCCTTTTCCTGCACAAAAAACCCTCAATTTACTAATCTGGAAATTATATCTCACTTTTTTAAAAGAGTCATTCACTTCCATGGACAATAATACTAACTTTTGGCCTTTTAGAATATTGCCATTACAAGGAACTGGAAACTAAGTGGATCTCCATCAGTTGGGGAATGGCTGAATAAATTATATATGAATGTAATGTAATGTTATTGTTCTATAAGAAACGATCAGCAGGATGATTTTAGAAAGGTCTAAAGAGATTTACATGAGCTGATGCTAACTGAAATGAGTAGAACCAAGAGATCACTGTACACAGCAACAATAAAATTATGTGATGGACCTAGCTCTATTCAACAATGACATGATTAAGGCCAATTCTAATAAACTTTTGATGGAAAGAACCATTTGCATCCAGAGAAAGGACTATGAGGACTAGATGCGGATCACAACATAGTATTTTCACCTATTTTGTTGGTAGTGATGTTTGCTTGCTTGTTTTCTTATTTTTTTCCCCTTTTGATTTGATTTTTCTTGATGATAAATGTAGAAATGTGTTTAAAACAATTGCACATCTTTAACCTATATTAATTACTTGCTGTCGAGTGGAGGAAGAAGATGGGGAAGGAGGGGGAAAAGTTTGGAACACAAGGTTTTGCAAGGGTGAATGCTGAAAACTATCTTTGTATGTATTTTTAGAAATAAGAAAGGTATAAAGACTTTTCAAAGACAAATTATGTTTTTGCAAATACTATTTCTTGGTATACTAAGGTCTGGGTAGAAATTTGCCTCTCTTTTTTGGAGATCAACCACAGTCAGAAAGGGGAGTCCCCTATGAATCAAGATTGTTCATTGAAACAAGTTCAGAATTGTGTAAATGTTAAATAAATGAATGGAAGGTAGGAGAGTAACTGAACTGTGGTTAACATTGTTTTTAATGGTATATAATCTATTTTTTTAAACAATCTAGCCTGATTGTTTATTCAGCCAATCTGAATAATTTTCTTCCCTTGTATAGCCAAGAGAGTTTGAAATGTAGATGCATTCTTAAGCAGCTACCAACATACAAATAAATGAGTCAAAGATTTTCAGCAAAACAAGACTTTTCCTATCAATTTCTCTGCTAAGGAATCAGGAGAACAACAACTTTTTTTTTAGATTGGTGTCCATGCTATTTATTTGGCACAGAATAGTATGCACATACTTTGTGGCATGTGTGCAGTCATTCAAAGAGCCTCTGTCTAGAACCAATCACTCATGGAAGGGCACAGCAGATGTTTACTCATTTCAGTACAGTGCTGATGGTTGTTATTAAGGAATAGACTAGCTTTATTCATTCTCGTGTATCTCAACATGAATAAATTTGTAGAAGTGTGCTGTTTTCACTTGGCCAGAAAATAATACTGTCAACAATCAAGCTTGAGAAGCAGCTGGTGATTAATAGTCTTTGTATTTCAGGGATGAACGGAATCAGTCCATCATTGTAAGTGGAGAGTCTGGTGCAGGAAAGACAGTTTCTGCTAAGTATGCCATGAGATACTTTGCAACTGTGAGTGGTTCTGCCAGTGAGGCCAATGTTGAAGAGAAGGTCCTGGCTTCTAATCCCATTATGGAGGTAAGGAAGCATTATCCTCAGCCTTCATAACTGAATGTGGTGCTGCTCTTGTGAAATATTGCTAAGATATATGTGAAAGATACAATGTGACACTTCAGGATAAAGTAATAAAGTCTGGGGTTTTTTATTATTTGGAAAATAAAATGTTCATGCATAGGGAAGGAAGAAATCAGTGAGAATTTTATAAGTAGATATTTTCAGTTGGCTCATACAACTATAATGAGCTTTTAAAATGCTCACATATACTTAGTTTAAGGTTAGAAATTAATATGTGTTTGAACCACATGCATTTAATTATAAGATTAGTTGTATTCAGCTGTAATTATAATTAATATTTAATCTAAATGTAGTAATATGACAAATAATGGCAATCACTTATACAGTAATAGAATCAAACACATAGTTATACCCTCTGGCCCATTTAAAAAATATCTACTACTTAATTGAGTTAAAACATTTTTATTTTGCTAAAAATTTTACATAAGTTGTACCTGGGGTTATATTAGAAATTTATCTTTATATGTCCCAAGAATTTGATTCCAAATTCACTCATTTCCTGTAAGCAGAAAAGAGTGATGATTCATCTTGTTAAAGCTTTTATTTGTCCAAATAAATACAATCCCACATCTGTTTTACAGTATCCTGGGAATTAAGCCTTTGGAGTCATTGAAGTTTTCCCCAGCCCAGGTTAAATGAATGAAATGTGTTTTGTGATATTTTGTGGTGTTACATATTCTTATTAATATCTTTGTCAATATACTGGAATTCACTACCATTACTTATAAATTAATGAGTTTCAGGCAGGTTTTGCTTTTATTGACTGCTTCTTTACTATCTTGTTAGACTGATTTCTACCTTTCTCCCCTGAAATTATTATTTCTTACAATAAATGCTGGACAAATGTTTTGTTGTCATAATTATCATATTAACATTAATAAAAATCTACTATAGCTATATTAATAAAAATCTACTATAGTTATAGTAGATTTTTTTGGTCTAATGTCACGGTTTTAGCTTAGAAAAGGAAATAAGACAGTACTATTCTTTTCAAAACTTACATGACAAGATCAATAATAACATGATACTTAAGAGAAGAAGAATTTTTACAAAAGAGGATCTTTTAAGTAAGAAATACTTATGTGAAGTAGGAATATATTTACCAGAGAAAATGGTACTTATTTTGTAGGTAAGAGAATTTAAATATTTCAACATCAGTGATTCTAAGATCATTAATGTGTTTATAACGAAAAAGAACTATTTTGGAAGAAGCATAATTAAATGAAGAATGATATTACTAATTTGTTTACAAAGAAGTGAATGCTTCCAATTAGAATTTCATATCAATATTTTTTATTCCTTCTTTCTTCTTTGTCAAGCCTTTCTTTTCACCTAAAGCACAGATGAAGTTAAAACTGGTCTAATACAACTGGGGCACAAAGGGTTTTTGCAGTAGTCTTTCCCAAGGTAATTGTGCCTGGTTTGCTGTGCTGTGTGGAGTTTGAAAATATGTCCTAATCGCCCTTAGGATTTTTCTTTGTATGACCTGATTGCTACTTTGTTATAATGAAAAGATATAGATTTGTTAGGAGAATTCAGCAGCATCCTGTGAAAAACAGAAATGTAATTAAAAATAGCTTGCAAATGGAAGAAAGCCAAAAAAATGCATATGTTGAAAGAGAATGAAATGATCAAAAATATTAGATACCTTCAAGTTTTAAAAGCAAATATTCATTTTCTAAGAGGGATCATTTCAAATTCTGAATGAATATTGGTAAATTCTATCTTTACTAGCATCAGTGAAATAGTTGTTGGTTTGGGTTAAGAAAAAACAAAACTATATTTTGCTTCCTCTCATTGTCATGCATATTTCTAAATTAATTTTTAAAAATGTCATCTTGGCACCTAGAATGGCTTTCTTTGAATGGATTTGTATATATATCATTCAGGCTTCTGGTCCTAATATGAGAAGTCTCATTTATAATTACACCATGAAACATTATCCATGCCAGTTGTCTATCAAGTAGATTCTTGTGCTATGTTGAATAGGATTTAGGCAAGTGCTCCCATCAGGACCTCTTGACATTTAAGTAGACCTCGTGAATGTTACAGGGGATAGAAGGTGCAAAAGATCTGAATGATTTGTTCTAGAATATCTGGAAGTTCCTGTGAGAAACCATGTTCATTTTAGTTCTTCTTTTGTTTGTGGGGATCATATAAGGCTTTAGGATGACCATAAGAATTGTTTAGAGAAGGGAAGGAAAAAAAAAGGGAAGGATGGAGAGTTAGGCAACTGGATTTAACTGGATACTGAACCAGCAAAAAAACCAAAACAAAACCAAAAAAACCCATGGATTAGGAAGATGATATGGTGGGATAAGGGTGAAGAGAAATAATTTTTATTCACAACAGATCTGGGATCTTTTCATTTAAAATATGAAAAATGAATATACAGCCCAAGAATACAGAACAAGAGGTTACAGAGAGAAAGAACAGTTAGACAATGCTTCAAAACCTCACGTTTGTGAATCAGGTCAGTCCGATGATGGTCTGAACAATATCAGATGCAGAAACTTAGTCTGTTAATTGAGATAAAAAAAATTCAACAGAAAGTTACTGAAAGAATTTATCCTGTTGTTTGTAATTATAAGAATTGTAGGTGGCAGGGACATAGTTTAACCTCTACATTTTATAGATGAGGAAAGAAGCTGAAAATGACTTGCCAAGGTCACACAAATATTAAGTATCTGGGCAGAATTTGAACTCAGGTCTTCCTAATTCCAAGTCCAAGATTTAATCTCTCTTGATTCTCACTGTACATTATTTACTTAGACAATAATGAACAAAGAGCTCTCTGATGGCTCTGTTTTCTCACTTTATTTTTTTCCTTTTCCTAACTTTAACCCTAAAAACTAGGTTTTTTTTTTCCACTCAGAAATGGATATGGTCGAAAACTATAGGAGTGTTTGAACTCTAGTTCCCCAGGCTTGTTTAACCAGAGAGTTTGAGAGATTAATTGTAGATACTTTTTTCTTTATTTGCTATAGAACATTCTATTAGAATGTAAGCTTAAGGAGGATGAGAACTGTTAATACATTTTCTTTGCATGAGCATAGTGCCCGGCACTCAACAAGCTCTTTTTTTTTTTTTTTTTTTTTTTTTAATAGCCTTTTATTTACAGGATATATGCATGTGTAACTTTACAGCATTAACAATTGCCAAACCTCTTGTTCCAATTTTTCACCTCTTACCACCCCCCCCACCCCCTCCCCTAAATGGCAGGATGACCAGTAGATGTTAAATATATTAAAATATAAATTAGATACACAATAAGTATACATGACCAAAACGTTATTTTGCTGTACAAAAAGAATCAGACTCTGAAATATTGTACAATTAGCTTGTGAAGGAAATCAAAAATGCAGGTGTGCATAAATATAGGGATTGGGAATTCAATGTAATGGTTTTTAGTCATCTCCCAGAGTTCTTTTTCTGGGCATAGCTGGTTCAGTTCATTACTGCTCCTTTGGAAATGATTTGGTTGATCTCGTTGCTGAGGATACTCAACAAGCTCTTAATAAAAGTTTCCTGTTGAATTGATGTAGAACATTGACTCATTCAGAGTCTTCCCAAAGTCAGTTGCAAATCTGATTAAATTCTAGAACTCGTAGAATTTTTCTTTTTCAGCAATTTCTTGTTGGTAGGAATTAATAACTACTTCATAAGACTGACGTTAAAAATTTAAGAAGATTGAAAAATAATGTTTATATTTGATCAAAATGTTGAGATCTGAGGTTTCAAATCATTGAATAATGCTATAGCTGGAAGAGATCTCACAGATCATTTATTTCAGATTCCTTATTTAAAAAATGAGGAAAGTGAAGAACAAAAAGCTGTGAATTGCTTGAAATAGACTTGCTGGAGGTTTTAGAGCTAGATTCTGGCCAGATATAGAAATACAATTTGGAGTTCTTTCTGCATATTTATTGTCCTTGTCCCTACATCAATCTCAGTTCTGAAAGTGCCTTCAACTGGGAAAAAAGGACTTGATCTATATTAGTGCCTCTGTTCACTTATGTTCCCCACAAGGTTACATGGCAAGTTTCAAGGATTTGCAGGCCTTATTCTAATGCAGAGAAATGTTGACAAAAATAGAATGTTTAACCTTTGTTAAATCTGTAAATTTCAGTCTACAAAATTTCCTAAGTAAAATATCATTTGACCAAATTACTTTGTACTGTTTTACACTGTTTTTTTTCTTTGATTTAAAAGAAAACTTTATAGATGTTTTCTTAACCAATGAGCAAAATATACACAGCTTTAATTTCTAAAAGTATAATTTGGGAGAACATATTGTCTGCAACTTTCTAGTAGAACTAAGGTAATGCTTTCATTATTTATAAATATCATGCTTATAGACAGATATTTGAGCCAGATTTTATATACACTTTACTTAACAGTGAGTGGTGGGGCAGCTAGGTGGCAGGGTGGATAGAGCACCAACCCTAAACTCAGGAGGACATGAGTTCAAATATGGCCTCAGACACTTAACACTTCCTTGTTGTGTGACCCCGTGCAAGTCACTTAACCCCAATTATCTCAGCAAAAAAATAAAAAATGGCTGTGAGTGGTTATTTGCAAATAATTACATGACTCTCTGGGCTCTTGGGGATTAGTAATGATAGTTCACAAGAAAACTTGTATTCCAATAAAATATGCATTTATTTAAAATGAAATATTTGATATTAGATTCTTCAATATATACAGCAAAGAGAAACCTGCTATATGGGCCAAGAAGATGGAAAACCAGTAATCAAGATATTCTAATAAATTCTGTTTTACCTTCTCTCAATCTGCTTTTATGTAGAAAAGCTTTCTGTTTTTAATACTTTATTAAAAAATACCAGTCTTCAATTATTATCCACAAAGTTTTGTGGGAGAACTAACTTATTAGATATAGTTTTGTATAGTGAGTGAAACTGGGAAACAATAGGCAAAATATTTAGAGGTACAAAAATGGTGCCCCTCCAAAACTTGAAGGTGCCTTTTTAAAACCTGGGTCCTCTTGTCTTCCAGAATCCTCTTAAACATTTTGTGAATACTAAAAATTCTTGATATATTTAAGCCATTAAGTTCTTGTTCTCTCTTACCTCTAGTCAATTGGAAATGCTAAAACCACGAGGAATGATAACAGCAGCCGTTTTGGGAAATACATTGAGATTGGTTTTGATAAGAGATATCGAATTATCGGTGCCAACATGAGAACCTATCTCTTAGAGAAATCCAGAGTGGTGTTCCAGGTAAGATGGATTGTATGGCTGATCAGTTTAATATATGGTGACAGAAAATTAGGATCATTTTTATGTACTATTAGCATATTCTGTGGGAGTCTGTAATGTAATGGGTAGAGCTTGTCTTGGAGTCAGGAAAAGTGGGGTTCAAGTCCTCCCCTTTGATACACAAAACCTACATGACCTTGGTTAAGTCATTTAACTTCTGAAAATTGTGTAAGTGGCTCTCTAAGGTCATAAATTATGGACAGATGACGACAATCTTTCATGTGATAGGAAGAGGAATTTCCTCATTGAAAATTTTTATATTAATGAAATCAAAGGTTTTTCCTCTAATTCTTCAACTACCCCCCCCCATATATACACAATAGATGTGTATGTATACATATACATGTGTTCCTGAGTTTATATAAAATAACAAATAACATTTATATGATACTTTAATATTTGGATATATTATATACTATTTCATTGGGTCATCCCAGGAACCTATTTTGGGGGAATTTACATATATTTTTTCTAATCATATGTAAAAACAATTTTCAACATTCTTTTTTTTTAATTATAGCTTTTTATTTACAAGATATGCATGGGTAATTTTTCAGCATTGACAATTGCAAAACCTTTTGTTCCAATTTTTCCCCTCCTACCTCCCACCCCTTCCCCCAGACAGCAGGTTGACCAATGCATGTTAAATATGTTAAAGTATAAGTTAAATATAATATATGTATACATGTCCATACAATTATTTTGCTGTACAAAAAGAATTGGACTCTGAAATAGTATACAATTACCCTGTGAAGGAAAGAAAAAATGCAGGCGGACAAAAATAGAGGGATTGGGAATTCTATGTAGTGGTTCATAGTCATCTCCCAGAGTTCTTTCGTTGGATGTAGCTGGTTCAATTCATTATTGCTCTATTGGAACTGATTTGGTTCATCTCATTTCAACATTCTTTTTTTATTAAAGCTTTTTCATTTTCAAAAGATATGCATGGATAATTTTTCAACATTAACCCTTTCAAAAACCTGTGTTCCAATCCCCCCCTTATTCCCACCTCCTTCCCTAGATAGCAAGTAATCTAATATATGTTAAAAATGGTAAATATATTAACATTCTTTTAAAAAAAGTTTTGAGTTCTAAATTCTGTCCCTTCCTCTCCTTTTCTCTGCTTGAGAAGGCAAACAAATTGAAATAGATTGTACTTGTGTAGTAATGCAAAATGTGTTTCTATATTAACTATGTTGTGAAAGAAAACCCAGACTGAAAAGAAACCAAGGAAAATAAAGTAAAAAAAAAGTATGCTTTCAAACTGCATTCAAACTCCATCAGTTCTTTCTCTTGAGGTGGATAGCATTTTTCATCGTAAGTCCTTCAGAATTGTTATAATGCTGAGAATAGTTAAATCATTCATAGTTGATCATAATACAATGTTGCTATTGCTGTGTGCTATATTCTCCTAGTTCTGCTCTGTTTACTTGGTATCAGTTCATCAGATTTTTTTTTTTTTTTTTTTTTTGCTTAGGCAATTGGGGTTAAGTGACTTGCTCATTTGCCCAGGTTCACACAGCTAATAAGTATTGAGTGTCTGAGTTCATATTTGAACTCAGGTCCTCCTAACTTCAGGGCTGGTGCTTTATTCACTGTGCCATGTAGCTGTCTCCACAGATTTTTTTTTTTAAAGCATCCTGCTCATCATTTCTTATAGCACAAAAGTATTCCTTCATAATTCTGTACCACAACTTATTCAGACATTCCCCAATTGATGGACGTACCTTAAATTTCCAATTCTCTTATTATAGAGAGCTGCTATAAATATTTCTATAACTATAACTCCAATCCTTTTCCTTTTTCTTTGGGATACAGATCAAAGAGTATGCACAGTTTTATAGCTTCTTGGGCATGGTTCCAAATTGTTCTCCAGAATGGTTGACAGCCCCACCAACAATGCAGTAGCTTTTTGATTTTTCACAATCTCTTAGAGGATTCCTTTACAGTTCTTCTTTTGAGAACCATTTGTTCATATATTTTGACCACTTATTTATTGGGAATAGCTATTATTTTTATACATATTTATTAATTGTTTATATATATTGGATACCAAACGATTATCAGAGGAATTTGAAAAAATATTTTTTCCATTTGACTTTCTTAACCTAAGGGAAAAAGCTTAACCTATGTGCAAAAACTTTACACTTTATTGTAATCATTTATTTTATTTTGTATAATTATCTCTATCTTTTGATTGGTTAAGAATATATGCCCTATTCATAGCCGTGAGAAGTATATAGTTTTGTCTCCCTCCGTATTTTTTCCAGCAGGTTTTTTTTTTTTTAACATTAATGTCATGTATCATTTAGAATATATTCTAGAATATGGCATAAGGTTTTGGTCTAAGCTTAATTCACTTCATTTTTGTTCTAGAACATATTTTATAAACTTTCCTCCTCAATTCCATTTCCTCCACACTTAAAGCAGATGACTTAATCCCTGACTTCCCTAAGAAAATTGAAGCTTTCCATCATAAATTTCTGTAATCTTCTTTCACTATTCTTCAAAATTTTTGATTATCATTGTTTTCTCTTCAGTAATAGAAGAGAGATATCTGTTTATTTCTATGATTAATTAATGTACTTTTGATCTTACTCCTTTCCTTCTCCTTCAGGACTTTTCTCTATCAGTGATGCTATCTTTGAATTCTCCTTTGCCTCTTACTATTTGTCTACAATCACTTATGTGTATAATCCTTAAAAAAAAAAAAAAAAAAAAAAAAGCTTTTTCTTGCTCCTTCTGTCCTTTCTAAGCTACCTATGTCTAATTACTATCCTATCTCATCTTTACTGCCAAATATTTTTAATATTTCCTTACCCAATGTTTCTATTTCCTCTTAATCCACTACCCCCTTACCATCTTACTTTTGTCCCCATCACTCCACTGAATCTACTCCCTCAAAAAAAAAATCAGTGCCTTTTTTAGGCTAACTTTTTTAGTACTCAACCTCCTTGATTTCTCTCCTGATTTTCACATAGTTGAGTTTGCCTCGGCCCGCGAGGCAGAGTGTGTGGACCCTGGAAGAAAAGAGATAAGGGCAAGAGAGAGGGGACGCGCTAAATGGAGGAAAGTCAAATCATTCTGATCAAGCCTCATTTTAATGGGTGCAATAGTACAGATATATATAGCAGTAGAAAAGAAGGCAGGGTTGTACAAACACAGTACAGGGTGGGGGTCCATGACAAAGGGTTGGTATCCCGCCCAAGGATGAGCTGCTCAGATGTTTCTGGTGGCAGGAAGCTCTATGATGTGATTAGGGGATGCCAAGATATCTGCCTATTCAAAGTTAGGATGTGATTAGGAGATTCCTATTCAGGAAGTCTTTGGTATGATGTGATTAGGAGATTCAACCTATTCTAGGTTGGCCTTATGTGGCTGTAGATTAGTGCAGGCTCCCAAACAGTTGAGTTTTCCATGTTACCAGATATTCTTTCTTTTTTTTTTTTTAATTTTAGATATACCCTATGATCCTTATTCTTCTCTTTTCCAACCACTTTTTCTTTGTCTCCTTCACTAGTGGGTCATATTTTCCCCTGTCCTTTGATGGTCAAATGTTTAATCCCTCCTTTTTCTTCTTTTCTATACTTTTTTGCCTTAGTAAACTCATCTAATTAACATGATTATGTTGATGACCCCTAAAGCTGTATATCCAATCCATGGGAGTTCCAGATCTACATCTTCAGCTGCCTTCATCTTAGCTCATTTTGCATGTCCCATCAAGATTTCCAAGTTCATCATATCCAAAATCAAAATCAAACTTATTACCTTCCCCTAGATCTATTTGTCCATTGTGTTTCAGTGTTATTCACAATAATACACCCATTCCCCTGTGTTTGAAATCTTGGAGTTCTCTTAGATTCTTCCTTTTCTTTAATCTATTGAATCTAATTCAAATAGTTCTTGTTATTTTTACCTCCATAAAATCCTTTGTAACTCCCTCCTTGTCCCACCTTAGTTTATGACCCTATTAACTATCACTTGTACTATTGTGATGCTCTTTTCAGTCAATCAGTCAATAAACCTTTACTAAACTTCTATTATGTGCCAGGCCCTGTGTTCAGGGATACAAAAGGCAAAAGACAGTCCTTGATCTCAGAGAGTTCCCAATCTTGGGAGTTGGGGGGCGAAGAGACCAAAACAAGCAAATATGTAATAATAAGCTATATAAAGCATAATTAGAAATAAAAGAGGAAAAGGTACCAGAATTAGAAGTTTCAGTCATAACACTGTCCCCCTTCCAATCCATCCTTTATCATACTACTAGAATAATTTTTCTTGTATTCCCCCCAATAATTCTTGAGAGCAGGATTTAAATTTCAATTTTTCTTTATATTTCCAGTACATGGCACATATGTAAGTATAGATTTATTGAATGTACAGATACAGTCCTGTCTTTTTTTTCCCCCTCAAACATCTTCAGGATCTTCCTACAGCATCCTAAGTGATATTCAGACTTCTTCACCTGGTTTTTTAAATCCTGCATCATCTGGTGCTATTCTGTCTTTCCAACATTATCTCATATTATTAACCTTCATGCACTCTTCTAAGCTGACTTAATTGGTTAGTCCCTTAAATGTACCTCTTTTTCTTTGTTCACATTGTTCCTTATGCCTCAGATAACTTCCCTTCTCTCTGTGTGTTGAATTCCTATTCATCCTTTTAAAAAAATTATCTTTTGTTTTTAAATCTTTTGAGGTCCAGATTTTCTCCCTTATCCCATCCCCAGCCCTCATTAAGAAATTATATATGAAATTATAGAAAACATTTCCATAAAAGTCATGTTGTGGAAGAAAATATAGATTTCCCATTCTTAAAAAAGCCCCTCAAAAATAAAGTAAAAAATAAGAGGGGGGGAAGAGAAGAAGAAAGAAAACATGCTTCTATCTGTATTCAGACACAATCAATTCCTTCTCTGCCTAACCATCTTTTTAAGTTTGGTCAAATGCCAGTACTTCCATAAAATCCTCTTTGCTACTAAGTTCCCTTTCAATTGCTAACAAAAGTCCCCTTTAAATCACATATGGAATTTTATAAATCTCTAACATAGCATTGTGGAATTTCCACTTGTATATATTTGTGTCTTATCTTACCATAAATGTCTTATCTAAACTTTGAATCTTCCCTTGTACAGTCACTGGAATAGAATTCTATACCAGTAAACATTAATCTTGGATGAATAAAGGACTGTGACTTCAAGCCAAAGCACAGTCATTGCTTTTTTTTTTAATTCTTTATCATATATTAAGTTTTTGCTAATCAGCATAAACCAAATATCATAGTCAAAAATATAGTATTTGTATATGAAGGGTAATGGAGAGATTGAAATGTTATGTTGCAAATGAAATTCACTGATTAGGAAATAGACTATGTTCATTTTACCAAATCATGAAATTAAAAAAATATTCATCATTCAGTTTTTTTGAATTTGATTACTATAATTGAAAAATCTTTACTTTTTTTTCAAAGGCAGAAGAGGAGAGAAACTATCATATCTTCTACCAGTTGTGTGCCTCAGCAAAGTTACCAGAATTTAAAATGCTACGATTAGGTATGAAAGTGACATTTGGGGAGTTTGATATTATTTCACTTATATTTGGGTTAATTAATTGTCTTCTCAAAGAGGAAGCTGTTATGTGATAGCCACTGGGAAGAAGCAAAGGTTTTAAGAAATGCTTTTTTGAATCCATACTTTAAAATTATCTTAATACCTACTTAGGAGACAGATTAAAGAGAAGAGTGAATAGGGGCAGCGATATCAACTTGGAAACTTCTAAAAATCCAGGTAGGAGGTGATAAGAAAGGAATTGTACTAGTGCTCTGTTTATAAACATGGAAGCTAAGAGATGCCAAGTGAACAGAATTATCAGAACCCCTAAATATTCCTTTAGAATCTATATAAAGATATTTACCTAAAGCATATAATGACATTTTAAAAATTAAAAATAGTGTAGATATACATTGAATTCATTGCTTCTCAGAAATGACTTTCATAGAAGTCATCTTTACTAATGATGAGGTTTTCTTTTAAAAAGAAAAAAAGTTTTAAACAGTCTACCAAGTAATTACTGTTTCTTTATCAATAAAGAGCTATATTAGGTAAATTAACAAATAAATGTTTGATAGATAAAGAAAACAGCTTTTAAACTGATAGTATGGATTATTTAATTAGCATGATACTGGGAACTACTTAAAACTAAGTGAGTTTCATGAAAAAATAGTAATTTGCAATGATATTCTAAAATAGTGATGGTTTCTATAACTTTTCAGTTTGCACAGAGTAATTCCTAAATCTTAAACTTGGGTTTGGATTGCTCACTATTCAGCAATAAATTAGGAGTCCACTAGGAATTAGGAATTGAATTGGGAATCCAAAGATTATTCTGGTTCCATTTTCACTATACATTACACATATTGGGACAGTTAGATGGTGCAGTGGATAGAGCACCAGCCTTGAAGTCAAGGAGGACCTGAGTTCAAATCTATTCTCAGATGCTTAACACTTACTAGCTGGATGACTATAGGCAACCTCAATTGCCTCATAAAAACATACATTAGACATATTATACAAGATTCTGTAAGGAGTGGCAAATGTGATTGTAAAGCCACTTTTACTACTGTTTAAAAGATCTGAATGTTACCAGTTTTGAAAAGATTGAATGATATCCTGTTTTTCAAAAATGAAAGAGTACAGAACCTGGCAATAATAAATAAGCTAATAACTTTAACTTTGATTCCTGGCAAATTCCTAGAATATTTATTAAAAGGATGTTTAAGAAAATCTAGAAAAGCTGGTAGTGATCATAAAGAGCTACTCTGATCAAGAGAATTATCTAAGACAATTCCAAAGAGCCCATAATGAAAAAGAGTTAGAACCTGTCCTCAGAGACCTTAATTATAATTTTATGAGGAATATAACATGAAAATCAATAGGTATAAATAAAGTATATACATGATAAACTAGATAGAGGGAAGACACAAATTAAGGAGGAGCAAGAAAGGCTTACAGCAGATGTGACTTTAGCTGAGACTTGACAGAAGCCAGGGAAACTAGATGATGAATAGGGAGAATTCCAAGCCCAAGAAACAACTTGTGACAAGTTTGGGGAAGAGGGGTGTACCTTTGTCTAGCTTGCCCTGGAGACTGGGACTAGTCCAGATAGTGAGACTGATCAGCCACATTCTAGGCCCCCCCATTGGAATAGGTCTCCTCTCTCACTATACTATTCATTCTTCTCATTAATTGGTAACCAATGAGTTAATTGCTGTCCTTAAGAATATTCATTCTTCTGAGGGTATATAAACTCTGAATGGGTTCCATAAGGGTTCTTGACATTCAGGAATGCTTCTGACCCCTTTTATTAATTATCTGCTGGAATAATTAATAATATGTTTAATTACCCAGAAACTATGTCTCTTGAACTTTTTATATGTCACAATGGCTAGTTCAAATTATGTAATGATTGATCAGATTTTTACCTTTGTTTAAAATACAACATTGATGTTACTTGTATTATATTTCAGTTAGAGCTTGTTAAGGTTAATGATGAGTATTCCATAAATATTTATTGAGAAACTTCCCAAGTCTCATGCTAAGGATTGGACAAGGGATTAGGAGGTAACCAAAAAATTGAGCAGAACCATCAGGATATCTCCAGCTTGAGATTTCATGTAAGTAATTTCCAAATAGAGCACTGAGAGATGCTTTAGGGAAATGAGGTCATTTTGGCCTTAGGCCAGTCTCAGGGTTGATTATAGAATAGGTGAGATCAGAGTTAAGCCTTGAGAACAAGTAGGATTTTAACTAGTAGAGAAGAGACAGGAGGACAAAGTATGAACAATAAACACTGTAGCCAAAAAATACAAAATAGTAATCTAGTTTGCCAGGTAAATGGGAAATAAGTCTAGGAGATGAGTATGTTAGCAACAGCTTGTAGAAGGCCTGGAATTGTATTTAATTTTGTAGGCCAGAAGTCCCTAACCAGTATACTGGGGTCTACTGACAATTTTTAAAGCTTTATCTGTTATCTCTCTAAGCAGATTGGTATTGCCTGACTCTTCCATATTGTAGTTTTTTAGGATTTCCTTGAAAAAAAAATAATACTTAGCAATAGTATAACCTTAACAGGAGTCTCCTACTTTGCTTAGAAACTCTGCTGTCATTGTTTATGATTCTGCTCTTCATGAGTGTGAGACTGCAGGGAAAGTAATTAAATTTAATTCAGCAAACCTGTATTAATTGTCTACTGTGTTCAAAGTACTGTGATAACTGAGTGAAATAAAAAATTTTGATAAAATATAATCTCCCATGTGGTTTAAAATCATGTAAGAAGATGTAATACCTATAAAAGTAACTCTTAATATATACTCAATATATTAATAATTAATATTAATATATTTAATATATTAATAATTAATATTAATAAATTTAATATATTAATAATTAATATTAATATAACTTAATATAATCTAATATAAATATTAGATTTATTATAGCTTCGTTCTTACCAAAAAAATCAGCTATTGTCAAATCGGTAAACATTTATTAAACACTTATTATGTTTCAGGCTAAGTATGGCTTATTACCATGCCAAGTTCTTCGAATGCAAGAAGTAAAGACAGCCCTTGCTCGTAAAGAACTGAAATTATAAAAAAGGAAGCTGAAAAAGGGTTTGAGTGGGAAAGGGAGCAAATTGAAGGTATCTAAGACAATAAAGAAAATCCTGTGGAGATGAGTTAACAGCACAGCTTAAAGAAGAATGAAAACAATCTGGGTTTCCTCCTTAAAATGGAAGTTCTGGGAGAAATCAACCAAAAGGAGAGGCTGCAGGGATGTAGGTACAGCTAGGGTGAAAGATGGCTTAGGGGTGGAATGAGTTTCCAGGGTAAAGAGATTTCTATGGCATGATAGTGAAAATTCTGTGGAGATGAGTCAGCAGGACAGCCAGCAAGGCAAGATACCAGCAGAATTAGAGCCGTGGTATACTACTGTAGGTAATATAATTATATGGATATGGGAAGATAATGGCCTAACCCTAGGACATGGAAAAGAAAAGACAAATTCCAAAGAAGTGATTGGTTTGGAGGCCAAAGAAGAAGAGAGGAGTCAAATGTAACTCGGGAATTTTGAGCCTTGAAGAATTGATAAGTCAAAAAGAGAAGCTAGTAATTAATCCCATTGTTGACATAAAGGAGTAGTTTTTGACAGAAATTTTTCTTCCTAACATTCACTTGCTTTTGAAAGGGAATTGTAGTTATAGAATTTAGGGGATGTATTCATTCAAGAAACATTTTTCTTGGCACTTATACGATGAAAAATTCTTTTTTCTTCATTTTCAGGAAATGCTGATTACTTCCACTACACAAAGCAAGGAGGCAGCCCAGTAATTGACGGGGTTGATGATGCTAAGGAAATGGTACATACAAGGCAGGCCTGTACTTTGCTAGGTAAATTTACTTTGTTCTCAAGACTCTATGAGCAACAACTTATATATGCATAACATGACTCATGTATCCCTCATCTAGAATGTTAGCTAGGTTTATTTTAGCTTAACTAGTGAGTACCACTGATAGTCATAGTTCCTTATATAAGCAACTTTTTTTCTCACTGCAATAATTTCTGGTTTTATAAAAATTTAAAAAATTAAATTAAATTTTAAAAAAAGTAAGTGTAGAATCTCAATTAAAATGAAAGTTTCAGATTTAATTTCTCATGTTGACATAGCTCCTATACTGATAGTCTTTTCTCCAAGCTTGCAAACACGGTATTTAAGTTTGTTATTTTTTTTGAAAATAGTATTAGGTTTACAGGTAGTCTCTATTTTAAAAAATATATAGCTTTTAGAGATGAACTAATTATTTTAGTGCATCAGAATACTATTAAGTTATTGATACTATAGTACCCTAAAAAGTAGCCTCAATTTAATTTACTTTCTAAGTAAGCAACTTAGTCCGTAAAAGGAATTTCATCGCAAGTTAATAGATTATAAATTTGTAAGACTAAGCAAAAACAAAAAAGTGGAAAAAGTCATAACAGCTAAAAGAAAAAAACTACTTATATTAGATATAACTCTTTTTCTCTTTTTTAAAAATTTATTTATTTTTATTTATTATAATAACTTTTTATTGACAGAACCCATGCCAGGGTAATTTTTTATAACATTATCCCTCGCATTCACTTCTGTTCCGATTTTTTCCCCTCTCTCCCTCCATCCCCTCCCCTAGATGGCAAGCAGTCCTATATATGTTAAGTATATCACAGATACAATATATATGTGCAGAACCAAACAGTTCTCTTGTTGCACAGGGAGAATTGGATTCAGAAGGTAAAGATAACCCGGGAAGAAAAACAAAAATGCAAACAGTTTACATTCATTTCCCAGTGTTCTTTCTTTGGGTGTAGCTGCTTCTGTCCATCATTGATCAATTCAAACTGAATTAGGTCTCTTTGTCAAAGAAATCCACTTCCATCAGATTGCATCTTCATACAGTATCGTTGTTGACGTATATAATGATCTCTTGGTTCTGCTCATTTCACTTAGCATCAGTTCATGTAAGTCTCTCCAAGCCTCTCTGTATTCATCCTGCTGGTCATTTCTTAGAGAACAATAATATTCCATAACATTCATATACCACAATTTACCCAACCATTCTCCAATTGATGGACATCCATTCGTGTTCCAGTTTCTAGCCACTACAAACAGGGCTGCCACAAACATTTTAGCACATACTAGATATAACTCTTAATTAGCTATTAAGGGAGAATTCTGCTGGAGAAGTGGATTATATAATTTGAAATGCTTTGTTTAGTTGTAATGCATTTTAATATTTCCATTTAAACATAGTTATGCATAATGTTTTGAAAAGTCATGATACAAGATAACAAAGGCATAGCATGAGATTAGAATTAGAAATAGCTGAAAAGCTGTCTTCAGTTTGCTTTCTTCCATAATTCCTTTCTCTTTTCCCTCACATCAGTAATGGACAGTGTCATGTTAGACTAATATACAACATTAACTTGGCCAAAAATTTACTCATTCTCTAATCTTGTGTTATGTATGATTTATACCATCCTTAGGGCTTACAGAAAAAAAAAGAATTGACTCCTATTGGATTTCAGGCTACATTCTGAGTAAGAATAGAGAAAGGTTTATGCTTAATATGCATAATGTCTGCAGAGTTGGAGTCTGATTTACCACGTTACTTTGTAATCTGTAATAACCTGTATAGATAACCAGGCTTTGAATATGTGCTCAAAATTCCTTCTGTGAAATTTCCTACTTATTTATTATGCTGTTCTAATACTATTTTAGGAATTAATGAGTCTTACCAGATGGGAATTTTCCGAATACTTGCTGGCATCCTTCACTTAGGCAATGTTGGATTTACTTCCCGGGACTCGGATAGCTGCTCAATACCTGTAAGTCTAAAATGATTAAGTGTATTTTACAATTAAAATGCTTTTGATTTGGCTTGTTTTTGTTAAAGTTTTTTATTTACAAATCATATGCATGGGTAATTTTTCAACATTGATTCTTGTGAAACCTTTTGTTCCAAATTTTCCCCTCTTTCCTCTCACCCCCTCCCTAGCTGACAGTCCAATACATGCTAAATATGTTAAAATATATGTTAAATACAATATATGTATACATATTTATACAGTTATTTTGCTGCACAAGAAAAATAGGATCAAGAGGTAAGGGAAAAAAAATTAGAAAACAAAATGCAAGCAAATAACATTGAGAATGTTGTGTTCCACACATTTTTCCACGGTCCTCTCTCTGGGTGTAGATGGCTCTCTTCATCACTGAACAAGTGGCACTGGTTTGAATCATTGAGCCACGTCCATCAGAATTGATCATTGTATAATATTGTTGTTTTTGTGTGTAATGATCTCCTGGTTCTGCTCATTTCACTCAGCATCAGTTTATGTTGGTCTCTCCAGGCCTCTCTGAAATTATCCTGCTGGTCTTTTCTTACAGAACAATAATATTCCATCACATTCATATTGTATAATTTATTCAACCATTCTCCAACTGATGGGCATCTGCTTAGTTTCTAGGTTCTTGCCACTATAAAAGGGGCTGCCACTCAATTTCCAGTTTCTGGTCACTACAAAGAAGGCTGCCACAAACATTTTTGTACATGTGGGTCCCTTTCCCTCCTTTAAAATCTCTTTGAGATATAAGCCCAGTAGAGACACTGCTAGGTCAAAGGATATGCACAGTGTGATAATTTTTTGAGCATAGTTCCAAATTGCTCTCCAAAATGGTTGGATATGTTCACAATTCCACCAACAATGCATCAGTGTCCCAGTTTTCCCACATCCCCTCCAACATTGGTCATTATTTCCTGTAACTTTGGCTTGGTTTTTTTTAAATCAAAACAGACATAACATCTACTTAAAAACATCAGAGAAACAGTACTAAACATTGGCTTGAGTACTGGCCTAGAAATAAAGAGCTTTCCATTCCAGTCCTATGATTTATTTTGTGAACTCATGAAAGCCTTTCGATCTCTGCAATAATGGGAATATGTCAGTCTACAAGTGGATTGTACTTTAACTTAATTTCTTTTACTGGATGGGGCAGAGTATCATTTAGTCTTATTTAGTATTATTAGCAAGAAGTAATATCTCAGTTTATGCCTACAGTTTTCAAAATACACTTTAGACTCAAAAATTACTAGTGACTTCTTTGTAGAATGCTCACACAAGACCATAGAACCTCAGAGATTGTCCTACACAGGGATTCTTTACATTCTTTATCTTTCGTGTATCATGGCCTCTGGGTAATCTGGTAAAAATTACAGATCTTCTTTTGGAATGATATATTTTAATTCATAAAACAATCACCAGTGCAAAAGAAACCAACTAGTTTGAAGTACTTGATGTATGAAGTAAAAAAAAAATTTTTTTCAAAGAAAGTTCAATGTGCTCCTGGTTTAGTATAGTCACATTGTAAGCTGTATTAATGTTAACTTATTATTATAGAAGATGAAGACCTGATTTGTAGAGAGGTTGGAGATTTTGCTTTATTCTTCTGTGTCTTAATAAGTCTCTGTGTATGTCTCTGAAATTATGCATATTATAAGAATTTTTATTGGTGTGTGTTGCCTTAATCTGTTTTTCTTTGTAGATATCTGTTTGCCTTTAATTCTTTGTTTCTTTCTTTTCTTAGTATTGTAGGATCAAAGATTTAGAGTTGGAAGACTCCTTAAATATATTCTAGTTCAACCTCTTCATTTTACATAAAAGGAAAACTGAAAATGTGACTTACCATGTGACTTATAGGAAGTGTCAAAGCCAATATTTGAATCCAGGTCTTCTGACTGTAAACTTATTGCTGTTTCTATTGCACGAGGAAATTATTTTAGTGCTTTCTTGCCCTATTTCTCTCTGTGTGTCACTCTCTTTTTCATTGCCATTTAAAAAAAAAAAGGCAGCTCACCAGGAGCATTGAACACTAAGCCCCATAATTACTTTTCCTAAGCTCAAGGAAGGTAGAATTCCTATAGATTTCAAAATTAAGTGAAACACAACTCACCTCTCCTTAAGCTATATTGTAGGTCTTCTCCACTTTTCTTATTCCTCTCTGTCTTGATTCGTTAATTGATTGTAAAACTAAGATTTTTTAAAAATGTTATTCTGTTTTCTGAATAGAAGTTTGTTCTCTGTTCCTAATTTTTAAAATTTGTAAATATAATATTTTACATTCTTATTTTAAAAAACAGTGGCAAACATCAAATGAATCTTAAAAGAGTATTTCATTTAGTTGTCTCTGGATCAATAAATATGCAAATTTTTATTCTTTTCTGAACTTTTCAAAACTATAAAGAAATATGACTGTAAAGTTACATAAAGGAGGAAGTAGTAAAATTATTTAGAGAGTAAAATGATATTGGCCAGATAGAAAGTTTGGTTTGTGGAGAAAGATTTGACCCACATGGAAGAAATCTTTTTTTTCCCCTCTCATTCTATAATCATTTTATGTATAGTAATTTTAGGCAAGTCACTAAGCTCTGGGTCTCAGTTTTCTAACCTGTAAAACAATGGGGTGGTATTAAATGATCTCCGTGATTCCTTCCAGCTCTTAAATCTTTGACCTTCTAACTCCTTCTTTATACTCTTTGGGACAATCCATTACTCCTAGTCACTGCATTCTATTTATAGCCATGTTTATATTTTCTGACCTCATTTGATAATTTTATAAAAGATGGTGGGATTTGAGACTTCTTTGACTTTTCATCTGAAGTAGGCCTTGTTCACTTCTAAAGAAATCTTATAGATTATTTTTAAGTGAACTCATTGATACAACTAAGTGCATCATTGAAATAGACTAACTTTTTCAGTATGCTGAATTTCCCTAAATTTTTATGATTTTAGAAATCAAAAAAATTGATACAAGTTTAAAAAAACACATGGCATCACTATGGCTTACCTAAAACATTAATGTACTTTTTTGACAAGAAAGATTGTCCTGAAAGTCAACCAATTATGCAGTTAGTTTAAGGCATTTCCCCCAGGAGTTGCTACCATCTTCATTCATTCCTATTCTTTTGAATTTCCTTCTTTCTTTTTTCGGGCAAGTTTGTTGATTTGACAGTGACTATAATGGCTATAAAAGTTAGATAGAAGATTCATGGCTTTTGTAGGAGAGTGACAGAGATGAGTTGATATTTAGAAAATATAATCATGACAAATTCCAATCATTATAAAAATGTGTATTATCAAGCTAAAGTATGTTTTAAAAATAAACACTTACTAATTTAGTTTGTAAGTTTTCTCTTAAATTACACAGGCATACACACATATACACACATGTGTATATATGTAAACACACATACACATACATATGCATATTGTTGATTTAACTTGTCTGGTTGGTGACCAGTATTGTTTGTTGTACTACAATTTTTTTCTGATGAAGGAAGTGGTTTTTTTTTAACTATCTCATTTACAAATTCTCCCCAAAAATGAATAAATCAACCAACTATGTGTCCCAGATTTTTAAAATATTGAGCAAGACAATTTGTTTGGGTAGCTTGTGTATCTGATAAAGAATTTCTAGTTCTTATAACATTAGTGTTTTCATGTTTCATTTGCTTTGTTGATTGATTTTTCTAATCTATTAAAATTTTTTTGAAAATTTTAGTCTATGTTTGGGGGTGCTGTGATGCTGATCCAGGATTTAGTTGAACAATTTAACCCTGTCAACACTATTAACATGCATTGTCATAATGTTTTACAGGTTAGAAAACTTAGAAAACAGAAATGGAGATTAAGACTCAAAATTTAATTTAATCTCCACTTATAAAAAACCTCTGCCCAAATTGGGTCTAAGCCTGCCAATCCTAAACTTATTTCATTACCTATTGGACTACATTAAGTAATAGAATTATTGCTGATCATTGTCACCATCATCAAATATTTTATTTAAAAATTTTCTTAAAATGAGATTTCTGCTTCCTTTTCTTTCCTTTTTCTTCTATGATTATAATAGGAATTAATATTGAAGATATACTATTAGAAAATATCCTTATATATTTATTCTCTTTATTCTTGATATTGGAGATTTTTCTACAGATTGAATTTGTGATGTTGATATATAACTAGAATATTTTATACCATTTGAATTTCTATTCTAGTTAGAATTCTAGATAGATAGAATATTTATTTTATGATAATATTGATTATAAGATCCCAAGTGCATTTTTACTTAATATAGGTAAATGTTCCCATGCTGTTTAAAATATGTAGTTTCCATATAGCAAAAATAGGGAATTTTTAGCTCAGGAAATGATGACTCTATTTAAAGAAAATCAGTATAGAATATACCGACCTACTTTCAAATGACGTGTTCATAAACGTACATTTAAGATGCTATTTTTAGGGAATAGTGCCATGTTTTCAATAATCCTGTTTGCTAATAAATGCTTAATATATCATGTTTAAAATGTCTTGGTAGCTAGGCAAAAAGAAAGAAAAATGGTGCAGTATTAAGAGCAGGAGACTTAGATTATAGCTCTACTTCTGTCATTAATTAACTCTATGACCTTGATTTATGTCACTGACCAATTCTCTATGCCTTGGTTTCCTCATTCATAAAATAGGAATAGTAGTGTTATCTATGAACCTATTAAAGATCTTGTAAGAATCATATGAGACACAGTAATTTTTTTTGTTGTTGTTGTTGTTCTGCTATGTATTGGAAATGTTCATCTAATTTGGTGTTTAATTTCAGAATAAAAATAGACTAATTTTAAAGAATTAGATGAGACAGTTTGTATAAAATGCTTTATGAAAACATGAAGCACTGTACAAATTTGAGATTGATATAAAAACAATAATATTAATATTTTATGCCTTTATTTGCATTATTAGCATTACAAATATAGAAATTATCATTTGGTGATCCTGGTGAATTCTTCTATTTTTTAATGTCAGAAATCTTACTGTTTTGTATCTTCACAAATATTTTCTGGAAAATTCTTATTATAAGACTTATCTAAATGAGCCATTTTCTTTTGGCAGCCGAAACATGAGCCTCTTAGCATTTTCTGTGATCTTATGGGAGTTGAATATGAAGAAATGTCTCACTGGCTTTGCCATAGGAAGCTGGCTACTGCAACTGAGACCTATATCAAACCAATTCCCAAATTTCAGGCCACTAATGCTCGGGATGCCTTGGCCAAACATATCTATGCTAAACTCTTTAACTGGATTGTAGATCATGTCAATCAAGCTCTCCATTCAGCTGTAAAGCAACACTCTTTTATTGGAGTGTTGGATATTTATGGGTAAGTGTATTATATTAGTTAATTTTTAGTGGTCTTCCATAAAAATTACAATAGCTTAATTTATTTCGATAGTGGAAAATTTACTACTGAAGAGAAATAATTAAATACCTTCAAGAGTTTATTAAATACTTTAGCTTCTGCCCATTTGAATTAAAGAATTTCTAATGGTAGTGATTTAATTATCCTACAATACATAAAAATAAAACTGGAATCCTACTCTAGCTTACTTAATCTATAAAAAAGAAAAAAAAAAAAATCTCCACTTTCCAGGAGTTTATATTTCAATGGAAAAAGACAACACACAAAAGGCTAAAAAGGAAGGTATTTACTGTGGTAGGCATGAAGAAGAAATCAAAGAAGCTTCAGAGTTGTGTCCCATACCTTCTGTATGAAGGTTTTGTTTTTCCTTTTATTTTGTTTTGTTTTGTTTTTGCTTTCTAGAGCTAGAAATTATTCTTTTCTCCCCAAATCAGTGCTTCTTTATTTGGACCTTTCTTATGTTCCTATTAGATTCTGGCTTATATTTGTTTGAATCTATGTCTTATTTCCCAGCCATATTATAAATTCTTTTGAGGTCTATCTCCATATCTTAATGTTATCTTTGCTGTCTTCAGCACTCAGCATAGTTCATTTGATACTAGAGCACACTTAAAAAATGTATATTCTGTTTCATTGAACTGATTTGAATTGAATTATAAATCAGTTCAGCCCTTAACTCTTCCCATTAATATATTCTACTTTTTACTATTAAATTCCTTATTGTATACTCATGTTTGATATAATACTTTTTATTTGTAAACTGTCCTTTTAAAAAAAATAATTTTTTGTTCCCATACTATTTATATTAAGAGAACATTGGAATGGGGCAGCTAGAAGGTGTAGTGGATAGAACACTAGCCCTGAAGTCAGGAGGACCTGAGTTCAGATCTGGTCTCAGACACTTAACACTTCCTGACTGTATGACCCTAGACAAGTCACTTGACCCAATTGCCTCAGGAAAAAAAAGAGAGAGAGAGAGAGAGAGAGAGAGAGAGAGAGAGAGAACGAACATTGAAATAATGGTGATTTTGTAAGTTGACCATTAAGAAAATACTATGACTCCAAATATTATATGTTTTTATTAATACTATATTAGTACTTCAATAGTACTATGTCCTTATTGATTACTTTAATTATTTTCTACTTTGGGGTGGGATTTCCAAAGCTCATTCTCCTGATAGTACAATATATTTATGCTTTTTTGTTATTCTACTGGAGTCTGGTGAACATTCAGTTCGTGATCAGGGTCATTGGCTGAGACCCTCTTTCAAGAAAGCAGTCAAACCTCATTACTTTGGAGAGCAAATTTCAAATAATTTAGGGCTTTTCTTATTGTTTCTATTGTGCAATGTTTTCTGTGTTTTTGCCTCATTATACATCAAATTATCTTTGTTTTACAGGTTTGAAACATTTGAGATAAATAGCTTTGAACAATTTTGTATTAACTATGCCAATGAGAAACTACAGCAACAATTCAACATGGTAAGAATTTTCTTTTCCTGCTAAAAAGTGATTCCCTTGAAAAGTTGTATTTGAAATCTAATTCCTGAAATCAATTCCCAAATTATATTTAATTTCTCAGATTTAGAACAATAGATAATGGTTAATAATGAATGTAATATAGAGAGTATGTCATTGTCTGTGTAGGCTCCAAATATCTCCTGCTCTTAGTCTACTCAATGGAGCTATATTGAGAATCTTGTATGCCCAAACGAAGTGCTTAGAGAATAGCATGACAGAAAGTAGTTTGGAAAATACAGACAATATCTTTTATTGTGTATTTGAGGTAATTTTGTATAATACTAAGGCTTTATCTTAACTTTTATTTGCAGTATTATGTGACTCAAATTAGAAATTAAATTTCTCCATATAATAATCATAATTTCGTGATATGAAGGCATTCTCCTTAACTTTTTTCTTGAACACTGGTCACTCAGTGAGCCAATGGGAAATTTTTTTTTAACCTTATTCTCCTATATTAGCATGTAAATAAAATACCATATTGAGTTCTTATGCTAATTGGAGATGCTTGAATTAAAGAGGATATTTATAAAGGAAAATAGTTTCTTGTGTGAATAAAAATATAAATCCTGTCAAACTCCCACAAGAATCCAAATACTGGTTTTTCTTTATCTCAGTGTGAAGTTTGTTTAAAAAAACAGAACAAAACTTCTTATTCATCAGTTTAATTGAGCTCTATATAATTTATTAAGATATTTAGGTAGTTGCTTAATCTTAATGCCATATCTCTTAATATTCATCCAGTAAATTTTGGGGTTTGGATATCTTAAGTTGGGCTTAGCTTAAGTTTTAAACTAAAGTTTTTAGGCACTTTTAGGATATCTTAAGACATAGCATTCTATGTGTATATATATGTGTGTGTGTATTTTTACATATATGTGTATATTTACCTTCAAACATTTTGACCATTTCAAATATTTTTTGACAAGGTATGTGTTTCTAGCTTTAACATAAAAACTCAGCTGAGAGGAAAACGGGGGAATATAGTCCCAGTCAAATGTTTTTGTCGTCTTAAAATAGAGATTACCTATCTTTAACAAAATTTACAAAGACGAAGATCATTTTGTTTGAAGACAGTGATGATCATCATTCATAAGCATGTTGCTAATATTTAACACCCAGCTTTTGCATTAGAGTTGACAGCAGTAGTTATTTGTTTTTCATTGGCATGTAATTCATATGTTGAATTGAAGTATTGAAGCTAAATATTTTAGCTCAGTATCCCCATATCATCTATATCCATAATTACAGCTGCATTTATTACATAGTACAACAATTTAAGAAGTCAGAGAAATGTATTTTAGAAACGTTTCCAGGAAAAAAATATTAAAATATTATCATTTAAACCCTCTGCTATATAGACCAACCACATCCAAAATTACTCATATTCTGAATGTAATGAATAGCTGATGTTTAAGTTTTCTTGTACTATATCATAAGTCCTCATTCTGTTTCCCCGATTAGATTATAATGTCTGGAAACTAGCAGGAATTTTATGATGTTCTTAATAACACATATAATAAATAAATAAACTTTATATGTAAATAAAGTTTATTTATCATATATTATTATATTATAATTAATTATATTACATATAATTAATATATTATATATTTATATGTCAATATAAATATACAGGTAGATAGATAGATGCTGTTGGTTATAAGGAATACTATTTTCCCCCTCTCTACAGCATGTCTTTAAGCTAGAACAAGAAGAGTATATGAAGGAGCAAATTCCATGGACACTCATAGATTTTTATGACAATCAACCTTGTATTAACCTTATAGAAGCAAAACTGGGCATTCTGGATTTGTTGGATGAAGAATGCAAGGTAGGTAAAATATTTTTAGTTGACTACTTTAAGGTCTATTATAAGAGGTAAAATAAGTTTGAAAGAGTTAAATTTGATCAAATAGGGATTCATAAACCAAATATAGCTTGTTTTAGAGTGCTTTTCTTACCCCTTGGTAGTGAATACCACAACTCAACAATTCTTTTTTTCTTATTTGTTACCAGTTCCCATACAACAGTTTCTTAGCTGTAGAGAGTTGTTAGCTCTCATACATTCCATTTTGCTAATGTTGGATAAGAAATGAGGAATGTGTTTTTTTTCCTTTAAAAAAAAAGCTCTTTGTATGAAAGAATATTTTTAGTTTATTGTCTGGAAATTTAGGTTATGCTATTAGTTCTATCTGTGTTTATATAATTTCTTTTTGTTCAGTAGTAGATGTTTAAGAAAATAATTGATTCCCTTTGTAAGCTTTTTTTTAATCCTGATAATTCACATTCATCTTGAATATAAATCACATTATGATGAAGATTGTGTTTTCCCATAAAAAGCAATTATCTCAGTAAACCTAAATCTTATTCTCTTTAGCTTCTTCCACCCATTATTCCTAATTCTTCACTCTGAGGCTAACCAATTCATGACCTACCTGTCTACCTTAGGGAAGTAATTTGAGCCTTTTTGGACTTCTGTTTTCTCATTTAGAAAAAGATGGTTGGACCAGTTGAACTTTGAGGTTCTTTCTAGCCATAAATCTATGATCCTTGTTGCTTGCATTTGGATCCTTTCCAGTTTACCAATGTCCTTAAGAGATGTCACCCAGAGTTGAACAGTTTTCCAGATATTATCCCAAAAGAGGAGAATATAGTGGGTGTAATATAACCTTTCTCATTTTGGACACTTTCTCATTGTAGATCAAAATCTATTAGAATTTTTTCATTATCGGTTTATATTGAGTTCATACTACTATCTAATCTTTTTTAGATCCTGTCTAGGCACAACTTCCCCATCTGGTATTTGAGAGAAAATTTTTTTGTATTAAAATACATATGATGAATTTCACCTTCCCATAAACTTGTCCTGATTTGTTAACATGTTCATTAGTTTGCCTTTTATATAAAAGTCCATTTAATTGTTCATTTGAAAGCTGATGAAATATGTTAAATTTAAAAAAAATGGAAAAGAATGCTTTGTCAGCCTTGATATTCATTTGATAGTCAAGATATTCAATTTAATTATAATTGATTTGTAGGTCTGTAGACCATCAAAGTGAGTCCACAAAAACATGAAAAAGATAGAAGAGTTCCTTAAGTAAATGTAAAAAATATTTCATAGTGACAGAAAGTGCAACTTAGCTTTTTACTCACTTCAGATGAGCATCACAGCTATGCTGTAACTCTTGACTTGCTTTTCTTTTCTAGATGCCTAAAGGTTCAGATGATACATGGGCCCAGAAGTTGTACAATACACATTTGAACAAATGTGCACTCTTTGAAAAGCCTCGTCTATCAAACAAAGCTTTTATCATTCAACATTTTGCTGACAAAGTAAGGATGCTTTGATTTATTTTTGCTTATTTCCTTTTAAACTTTAGAAGTTATAAGTTAAAAAGGGGGGAGGGAATTGCAGGTAACTTTTTTCTCTTTGCTAAAGATTACATCCTATATGACTTTAGGGATAGAAATAGGAACTGGACCTGTGATTTCATTTGTATAGGGAACTCCCCAGTGAAGAAAATTCCTCTACCAATACAAGTCTGTACTTTTTCTATAAGTTATAGATTTGGAAAATTGCCTAAGGTATTGAGAAGGTAAGCCCAGGATCTCACTACCAGTGTGTGTGTGTGTGTGTGTGTGTGTGTGTGTGTGTGTGTGTCAAAGCCCCCTCCCCCAAATCTTGAACCTAAGTCCTCCTAGCTTTGAGGTTAGATTTCTATCTACTATGCAGGATTTTCTCTCAATTCATGGCTTTGTGGGGTCACTTTTATAGAAACGGTTCAGATTAAATTAAACATTCCTACCATAGTGCCTTATATAGAGGAGAAACTGACGACATGATTCTTGCAATCAATAACTAGCTCAAAAACTTTTTGTGGTTGTTATTGAAGAGTTTTATTAAATACTTATCCATATGTTTGCAGGTTGAATACCAGTGTGAAGGCTTCTTAGAGAAGAATAAGGACACAGTTTTTGAAGAACAAATTAAAGTTCTTAAATCAAGCAAGGTAATTGTGGAGAGTATTTTTTCTTGGTCGTAAAATAGTTAATACTGTCACATTATTATGGGCTAGGTGCTGTGCTAAGCACTTGTGATACAAATATAAGAAAGCAAGCCACTACCTGTTCTTAAGGAGATTATCATGTAATGGGAGAAGACAATACGACAAAAGAAAGCTGTAAAGGGTTAAGGATGGAGGAAGGGAAGGTACCTAGTATCCTCAGAAAGAGTGCAAACAATGTGGTAAATCTCAGAGCCTTTCTTAAGGAGAGATTTTGAGGGGAGCTTCTTGATCTGCCCTCCAATCAGGTTCAGGCCAGAGGGTAATGTGGAATATCCAGGCTGATGTTATTTTTGTAGGATGATGAATTCACAGTGCATGATAGGAAGATCCATAGGAGTGTAGCCAACTGGGAATTTCAGTTGTGTAAAAATTATTTCATTAGATATTTTGAAGATAATTAGTTGTTAAATGACAATCTTCACTACAAGCCTGCTTCCCGTATTCCATTTTCATTTTCTTATTCTAGCATTACTATTTAGGAATTTGGCTTCTGGAGAGTTTCATACACACCTTTAAATATTGCTCTTGGAGGAAAAACTGTTGTTTTCAATAGCTTTGAAAACATAAATTCTCATTTTCAGGCTGGATCATTTAAATACAAAATGCTAAATTGAACACTCAGTGACAGGAAAAATCAAATTGTGATTCTAAGGGAATTTTGTAGGAAAAAAAATCCTTCTTTTTCATAGCTTATAGGCTTATTTTTTTTTAATAATTATAACTTTTTATTGACAGAACCCATGCCTGGGTAATTTTTCAACATTATCCCTTGCACTCTCTTCAGTTCCGACTTTTCCCCTCCCTCCTTCCACCCCGTCCCCCAGATAGCAAGCAGTCCTATACATGTTGAATGTGTCACAGTTTATCCTAGATACAATATATGTGTGCAGAACCAAACAATTCTCTTGTTGCACAGGGAGAATTGGATTCAGAAGGTAAAGATAACCCGGGAAGAAAAACAAAAATGCAAACAGTTTACATTCATTTCCCAGTGTTCTTTCTTTGGGTGTAGCTGCTTCTGTCCATCATTGATCAATTGAAACTGAGTTAGATCTTCTCTTTGTCGAAGAAATCCACTTCCCTCAGAATACATCCTCATGCAGTATTGTTGTTGAAGTAAATAATGATCTGGTTCTGCTCATTTCACTTAGCATCAGTTCATGTAAGTCTCTTCAAGCCTCTCTGTAGTCATCCTGCTGGTCATTTCTTACACAGCAATAATATTCCATAACATTCATATACCACAATTTACCCAATCATTCTCCAGTTGATGGGCAGCCATTCGTTTTCTAGTTTCTGGCCACTACAAACAGCGCTGCCACAAACATTTTGGCACATACAGGGCCCTTTCCCTTCTTTAGTATCTCTTTGGGGTATAAGCCCAGTAGTATAGGCTTAATTTTTTTTAAAATGACCTAAAATTTGTTTTTAATAATTCTGTTATTTAAGTTTAAAATGTTTTGTGATTAGTGGTGAAACTTCAGATTTATAATAGTGTTGCTACTTGTTTAGTAAAAAGCTGATGATATTTTTTTAAGGTAATTTAACTTAGGTGGAACATTTCTAAGCTTTTAAATCCCCGAACACAGATGATTGTCTTCTTAAGTTTCCTGATGAGTTTACTATTTATCTGAAGGAAATCATGAATGCTAATGACTAGCTAGAGATTAGTCATCTCTTCTGTCAATCAATCTGAGAAAAAACTTCAAGTTTTGTTTTGCTTCCATGGAAGGTTTACTTTATGCAAAACTTTTAAGATCCAGCATGTTCTAAATGTCTTTATAAAAGGTATAAGAGTGTAAATTCTTGTTCTATATAGCTCATGACAGGTAGGCAGGATATATGTGCTATTTTTATTGATATCTTTTACATCTCAATTTCCAAGTCATCTCTATTATCTCCCCAGAGAACAATGCCTTGTAACAAAGAATTGAAAAAAGAAGAAAAATGTATTTATATTAAAACTAACACATCAGTGTTGCATTTCGCAAAAATGGGACATAGTTGCATTTTCTTATGTCTTCTCCAGGCTTTGTCATTATAATTACACTGGGTTCAATTTGGGGACTTTCCATTTGCACTGTTATGTCATTGTATATACTGTTTTTTGATTCTGCTTACTTTAGTTTGCATTGGTTCAGACATCTCATGCTTTTCTGAATTCTTCATCTTTGTCATTTCTTACAATGTAGTAATAATCTAATACATTAATATACCATATTTAACAACAATAACAACAAAAACCTATTCCCTAGTTGATGAGCAACAGCATGTTGTTTTGTTTTTAATCAGCTTTTCTTAACAACTACAAAAATGACTGCTGTAAGTTTTTGGTATAAATGCATTCCTTCTTTGAATCTTTGACCTCCTTGGTATATATTACTACTAGTGGATTCTCTAGCTTAAAGAGTATAGATATTTTAATACCTTTAAAAAGATTTAACTCTAAATTGCTTTCCAGAATGGCTGAAACAATTCACAGCTCTGTCTATAGTAAGATGCCTACATATCTATATATCTATATCTGTATCTGTCTATTATTCCTATGTGCGTACACACACAGTTATGTCAAAAGTTTTTCTCTCTATTCAAATGATTCGGTGATTTTTTTATGTTGGTGGTGTGGTGTTTTCCTTTTTTTATTTTAATTTTTTTGATTAAATATATTTATTATTTTCCTAGTATTGAATCAGCCCTAGCATAAATAAATCCTGGTCATAGTGTATGATCTTTGTGATATATTGCTGTAATCTCTTTGGTAGAATTTTATTTAAATTTTTTTCATTATATTCCCTCTAATACTTTGCACATAGTAGATAGACATTTATTAAATATTTAATAACTTATCAAATATTTAATAATTTAACTTTTATTAAAGTTTCCTGTTAAATTGAATTGAGCTTGAGCCCCTATAGAAATGTTTTCTTTACTATGGAAGCAAATTGCCATGTTAAACTGCAATATTAAGATGAAAGCTTATTTTTTATAGTGAAATGTTAGGGCAGCAATAATATTTTTCACATTAACAATTTCTTATGGGAAGTTTTGTGTGAAATGCTTCAGAATAAATTAAGTAGAGCAGGACTTAATGATACCAATGTAAATAGAAAGAACAAATAAGCTTTCAAATCATAACACTGTAATTATAATGGCCAAGAATCTTTGGCTGAAGAAGAGCTGATAAAATTCACCTCCCTCCCTTCTTTGCAAAGATGATGTTAGAAATATGGATGTAGAATATCATATACACAGTCACTCAATTGATGTATTGGTTTTGTTGAATTGATTATTTTTTTTGTCCTTTTTTTTCTTTATTACAAGAGGTAGTTTATTTTATAGTGTATGAAGAAGGGCTATATTCAGAAATAAAGATTATGTAGACAAAAGGAATTAATAATAAAGAGAAAAAATTTTCATAAATTCCTAACAAGACAATTTTTCTCTGTATTTGTTTTATGTTTTTAAATCCTTTGCCACTGAATCATAGAACATTCATGGATTGTGAGTCTGAAAGCATTTTTCTAGGAGTACTTGAAGGGATCCACTTTAGTTGGATTATATTACATTATCTTTTCTTTGTGTTTGTTTTTATTCCAGTTTTAATGTTTTTTTTCTATTTGTGACATAGTTTAAAATGCTCCCAGAATTATTTCAAGATGATGAAAAAGCTATCAGTCCCTCTTCAGCCACTCCTGGGCGTACTCCGCTCTCCAGGACTCCTATAAAACCAACCAAAGTTAGACCAGGCCAATCAACAAAAGAGCATAAGAAAACTGTGGGACACCAGGTGAGTGGTAACATACCTATCTTCCTTTTCTAACATCAATTATGATGTTAGAAAATTTCCTTGCCCCTTCTCAATGTACCCCAATATTTAATGCTTCTTACACAATATGAAGTTACTGTAGAATGTATGTTCAATAAGGACCGGAACAAATTTTTTAAGACATTAATCCTCAGTATCTAGCATACTACCAGATACATAATAAATCCTTTAAAAATGCTTATTGAATTGAATAGGATTTAGTATCCATTTTTCTTCCCAACACACATTCTACCAACCCTAATCCTACACATAATTCAAAGTCCTCCACTAGCTGCACTTCCATCTTTTTTATGAATCCTTCTCTCTCTCTATCTGTCTCTCTGTCTCTCTCTATCTCTGTCTCTCTGTTTCTCTTTGGCAATGGGGGTTAAGTGACTTGCTCAGGGTCACACAGCTAGGAAGTATTAAGTGTCTGAGGCCAGTTTTTGAACTTCAGGAGTGGTGTCTAGCTGCCCCTATTTCTAAACTTTTTTTCTGCCCCCCAACCCCATCCCCCGATGATATTTCCAGTCATGGATGCTGCATTTGCTGAGGCTTGTTGGTAGGTACAAACTAAGCATTTCTGACCTTTATCCAAGGTATAAAAACATTTTTTTCTAGCCTTTTATCCAATAGCTACTGGACAAACTTAGGAGTATAACAGTTTCCTGGTTAATCCTATATATTAAGCCTTCTTGAATGCCAACTAAAAAGAGTTATGGGGGTGGGGCTATTTTTGTATAAAATTTTTTTCTCTTTATAATATAATCATTTTGCCCCAATGCCTGAAGAATAATCTAAAAACAGTATTCACAAAATATCAGCATCAATATGCAGCATCTCCTTTTTGGTTGGAAAGTAAAACTTGGGGTGTTCCTTTGCTCCTTTCAGGGATGTCCATTTTAATATTAAATTAACATATGGTCCTCTGTTCTTAAGCTCAAGTAAAGTTGGTTACTGCTAGATTAGGATGATGGACAGAATTCCTCAAATGAAATAATGCTATGCTTTCTATTTCATGCCATAAAAGAATTTAAATATTATTGGCATTAAGAGAAACCTCAGTTCCTCATCTGAAAGTGAGATATCTGGGTTAGGTGGTATCTAAGGTCATTTCCAGCTCTAAAACTTTTATGATTACAGACATGGAGGGGGGATGAAGGAGTGTGGATGGGTGGGGGAGGGGTGTGTGTGTGTGTGTGTGTGTGTGTGTGTGTGTGTATGCGTGTGAAGAGAAGGATAGTTGGTAAAGGATAAGCTTTGGACAGTCTTCCTGACTTGAGTTCAGGTCATCCTGCTTCTGATACATACCAGTATTGTGATCACAATTGTCTAAACCTCTCCATGTCCTAGGCAACTGTCGCAGATTATAAATAGTAGACAAATTATTAATCCATCAATTTGTGGAGAGTATAGAAAGTTTCCTACATGGGAGAAATCTGTTCCAGGTTGTTCCCTCTACCCCAAACACACACACACACACACACACACACACACACACACACACGTGCACACACACACATGCACATGCACACGCACACACACACAGTTAATTTCATGGAATTGCTGATTTGGAGTTGGAAGGGACCTTAATGGCTAGCTCATTTTACAGATGAGGAAAATAATTCTTAGTGATGTCATTTACATAATATGAGTCAGAGGCAGCATTTAAATCCTTTCTTCTGACTCCAGTGTCTATCCCTCCACTCTTCCACACTGTCTTTTAGGTTGTTATTCAGTTGTTTTAATCATATCTGATTTTTTTGTGACTCCTCATGAACTTTGTAGGGATTTCTTGGCAAAGATATTGGAGTGATTTGCCATTTCCTTCAGTAGGGTGTCCCCATTTTACAGATGAGGAACTGAGGTAAATGGTGTTTAAGTGACTTGCTTAATCACTTAACTAGTAAGTGTCTGAGGTTGTATTTGATCTCAGATCTTCCTGACTCCAGGACCCATGTTCTTATCCATGTATCTTATCTGTATCCTAAATAGGAACTACATTTAAAAACACTTTTTAGCCCTCAAAAATTCACAATTTCAACCAAAATTCTATGTACAAAGTACTTTAATATTGCTCTGAATAAAATTATATAGATTGTAGATGGGAGAGGAAGAATTTGTGTTTTTCAAACTAAATCTACAAGTACTCATTTAAATTCTGTTGCTTTCAATTCTGTCAATCTTCTAGAAATTACCTTTCTGTATTTAAAAAGTCAGGGTGATATTGATAAGTTTTGTACTAATGACATAAGATGAATATTTAAAAGAGGCACTTTGGTATGGTAGAAAGATTTCCAGGCTTGAAATCACAGTATTTGGGTTTGAATCCTAACTAGGGCAACTTTGGATATATCCCTTAAGACTTCTAAACCTTGGTCTTCATAGCTATAAATGCCATTACAGTGACTGTTCTGCCTGTCTCACAGGCTTCTTTCCTTCAATTTCCACGATTATTGAATCATTCCTACTGGAGTGGAAAGCACACACTTTGAAAATCCCATTTTTGTAAATTTATTTTTTAAATTCACAGTTGAAAAAAAGTATATTTAATGATTCTAGGAAAGAAGTCACTGAATAAAATTTCTGTTATGGTATTTATAGCTACCATGAGGCAACTATGTGGCACAGTATGGTAGAACTCTGGCTCTGGACTTGGAATTACAAAAACCTGCATTCAAATTTAGCCCTAGTCTCCTGAAATCTGGTTTTCTTTCACTGATTTCATTCCTATTTCATTCACTGATAATTTTTTGTACAGCATTAAAAAATAATCCTGTGAATAAGATGTTATGATCTTAAGGTTGTTATTGGTTGCATATTATCTTTGATCCTCTTTTCTCTCATTTTCATGTAGTTCAGAAATTCTCTTCATTTGCTGATGGAGACTCTCAATGCTACAACTCCCCATTACGTGCGCTGTATTAAACCAAATGACTTCAAGTTTCCATTTACGTAAGTTTATTTTTTAACTTCTCAGTTGAAAAAAAGTGTATTTAATTTTCCTAGGAAAGACATCACTGAATAAAAAGTCACTTGCAAAAGAAACTACCTTGAGGCAGCTAGATGTTGAAACTTTAGACTTGGAATCAGGAAGATCTGAGTTCAAATTTAACCCTAGATACTTATTAACTATGTCAACTGCAGTTTCCTTATCTGTAAAATGGAAATCATAACAGTACTTAATTCCCAAGGTGGTTGTGAAGATCATCAAAAGAAATGACATGTGAAATGCTTTGTTATTCTTAAAGCACTATAAACATACTAGCTATTGTTGTTGTGGTTATTATTATTTTAAAAGATTCAAGTAAACTAAAGGAGAGAGTGAGAAAAAAACAGCAGGTTTAACCTAAAGAAAACTGAAAATTTCAAATCAAAGTGTAGGGTAAAGGTGTGGTTATTGTAGCCATAACTGAGATTTAGTGCAAAGGTCTTTGGGAGGATTAAATTGTCTTTTCAGCCTACTTTAACTACTATAGGAGCTTAGGACACTTAGAGATATCCTGACTCATGTCACGTGTACTTTGGCAACCTGATTTGGTATGTTCATATTCTCACTGTTAATCACTAACCTGCCTTCACAACAAGTTTTCTTTCACCACTGTTGCTATAACTTTGGGACCATCAATTTCTTTCTCTTTCTTTCATAATATCATATTTTATCAGTTAGTTGTTATGGAATAAAATAATGGGAAGCTGTAATCACATTTGTGCTTGCTATACTAATGCTTTTTTATTAACATTACTGCATTTTCACCTGCAGATTTGATGAAAAGAGGGCGGTACAGCAGTTGAGGGCGTGTGGCGTCTTGGAAACCATCCGAATTAGTGCAGCAGGTTTCCCCTCCAGGTAGGCCATGTATTTCTTAAGTCAGAGATCTTTTTTTAAAGGAGAGATAATCCCAAATGTTTAACTAAACTTTTGTTGATTTCTTTTGGCAGGTGGACATATCAAGAATTTTTTAGTCGTTATCGTGTCTTGATGAAGCAAAAAGATGTACTCAGTGATAGGAAGCAGACATGCAAAAATGTATTAGAGAAACTGATACTGGTAGGAATCCTTTTTATTGAACTTGGGATTGACAGAATTTTTCTTAAGAATCTGTTTGATTTTGATTGCTAACTTTTCATTCAAACTTTTGCTGGAGAAAAGAAATCTAGATTGACAATGTAAAATTAGAATTAAAAATGACAGCATATTGGGGTAGTTGCTTGAGGATCCAGCAGAGCAGAGAGGTTCAGTAATGGTAGGAAGAATTGACCAGAGTTCCAAGACAGTGTTATGTGTCCTGGGACTGGAAAAGAAGATGTCTGACAATTAGTCAGTAACTTTTAGCCATTTTCACTTTATCCTTTTTTGGAAAACCAACAATAATAAATGCCTAATTGGTGTAAGACACCATGCTTTGCACTGTGGGAGATATAAAGAATTAAAAGTACATCTTTCACTTAGTAGAGCTTAAAGCCTTATAGGGCTTACAAGATAATTAAGATAACAATACATATACTTATGGGAGAAAAAAACAATATAAGACCACCTTCTTGTTGAAGTTACAGGAGAGGATTCCCACTACATCCAGGGCCATCTGTATCCTACTCTATTCTAGTACTCTAAACTTTACTACTGGACCCAGATAGTTCTGGAGGAAAAAGTGAGCCTGATAACTTTGTGCAGTCCACCATCAATTAAATCCCTTTTTTGCATGTCATATCATGGTCCCCAGAGAAGCCAGAGAAGGCTTCAGAGGGAAAGTATGGATAGAATTTAGACCAACAAAAAAAAGGTGCAAATATCATAAGATCTAGGTTGTAGGGACAGGAATGAAAGGAATTATGACCAAAAGGAAAGGTGTTGAAGTAAGAAGTTCTTGGCTCAGTGAATAGTCTAATTTGCCTGAAACTGAAGTCTATATATTGACGAGATGACACCCTAAGATATACTGAGAGAAACCAAAACCTTGACATCCCAAATTAAGAGTTGTCTCAGAGGTACTTGGGAAGGTACTTAAAGCTACTAGGGTCTATTTGCTGTTGTTCTCTTGATATTCCTCCATGCCTTTGGGCAAATAATCTTCCAAGCCTGGAATGTTTCTCCTTTGCATCCTGTCACCAGCTTCCTTTAAAGTTTGGCTCAAGGGCCAAAGAGACTGGGTCAAGAGACTGTAAAAGTGTCTTTAGGATACCTCTAATTGTTCTTCCTCCCTCTACCTTCCAAACTGCAACAATAACAACAGCATATAGTTTACCCCACTGTAAAATCTAAGCTTCTTGAGGGCAAGCAATTATTTTCTTTTTATATTGGCACAGTAGGAGTGCTAACATATAGTTAAATACTTAACTAATGCTTGAATTTGAAAGTTTTGTAACAGAGGGTGGTCATGATGAAAGCCTCAATAACGCTATAATTGGAACCAACAGTAATACATTTAAAGGAAAACTAACTCAATATCTTAATTTTCTCTAATTTTGTGAACTTTTAGAGTTATCTTATTCTTGGTGTTTTTGTCCCCTCAGCTTTCACCTGGAATACAGCATGAATCAAAGAAAATATCAACATCTCCATTTCCTTGAGATGTTTAAACCACAAACAAGCTAACAAAAAACTACCCTAAATCCCATCATATTTTGGCCTCAAATAATCTTCTCCAGGTAGAAGAACTCTGGAAAGTATTTGTCATTATAGCCTTCCTTAAAATCCCTTCCACTTCCTCAATCTCACTAATCCTAGAAATTTTGAACAGAAGTGCCTAGGATCAAAATTTGGTTCCATTAGTTAATTGCTGATTTAGCAAAAATGTTAGATGTAGTTTCACCTCTTCATTGATTCTGCTTTTAGACAATCTTTGTTTCCCTTTCTGTTCTAACATTTTATTCATATGACCATTAATCTTGTTTTCGAATGTACATTTTTCTCTGAAAATAGGATAAAGATAAATACCAGTTTGGTAAGACCAAGATATTTTTCCGAGCCGGGCAAGTAGCTTATTTGGAAAAAATAAGGGCAGACAAACTGAGGGCTGCCTGTATCCGTATCCAGAAGACAATTCGGGGCTGGTTGCTGCGAAAGAAGTATCTGCGTATGAGGAAGGCGGCTATTACTATTCAGAGATATGTTCGAGGCTACCAGGCAAGATGGTAAGCAGAACTGTGCCATGTGATTTTAGAATCTCCTAAGCAGGACTTTCAGAGAAGACTGCTGTCCGCTTCCTCTTTTCTGTGCTGTGTGCCAGGGTATTTGTTTTCCAGGAGATTAAATAGAATATCATGTCTCTTGTGCATAGCAGCTTGTCTCTCTTAAAATGAAATTCTCTTCATGGTGTTACTGCTGAAAAGTCATATAAGCTAATGAATAAAGCTGAAAGTCATGAAAATTTTATCATTCATCTAATTCTACCATCTGTTTGGTTTTCATTTCTTAAAAAAATATCCATGACATATAGTAAATACACAGTCCATCTTTATTGGATGAACACTCAGTATTTAAAAAGTAATCTAATAATCACTCTCATTCTTGTTAGTGTTAAATTCTACAAATTGTATTTTCTTAGTATTCATCTGCTTTTACAAAGTGCTTTTGCTTTGTGAAAATGAAATATAGGGTAATAATAATAAGGGTATAAAGAAATCAAATATGGGTAGAAAAAGTTGCATATATATTATTGTGGTCTAATTAGTAATGTTTCCATGGAAGTGTCTTCTGGAGAAATGAGCTGAAGGGGTGCTGGAAAATAGAAATAGTTTTATCAGTAAGATTCTACATGAGATAATCCTTAAGGGAAAAAAAAAAGTTACATTTATGCAACAATCAGATGATTGGTAAACAATTTTTTGGTGACCATATATGAATGCAAAACAAGTTTAATAAAAGAGAGTGGCATATTGACATATATTAAAAGCTAAATATATTATATCCATTTTATTTGCATATTATTTGTGGTACAGAGGAAAAAGCATCGAATTTGGACTCTGATACCCTGATTTAAACATTAACTGAACAACTTACTGTCTTAGGGAATATCTGCTTCCTTATGTTTTCTCATCTGTAAAACTAGAAAGCAAGCTACTTTTCTTCTTTGAATTTCTGATCCTAAGATTCCATAATTTATGTCTCTATATCTGTGTGTGTGTGTAACATCCTATTGAAAATCTTACATTTATTTATGGAATATTACTGTTCTGTAAGAAATGACCAACAGGATGATTTCAGAAAGGCCTGGAGAGACTTACACGAACTGATGCTGAGTGAAATGAGCAGGACCAGGAGATCATTATATACTTCAACAACAATACTAGATGATGACCAGTTCTGATGGACCTGGCCATCCTCAGCAACGAGATCAACCAAATCATTTCTAATGGAGCAGTAATGAACTGAGCTAGCTATGCCCAGAAAAATAACTCTGGGAGATGACTAAAAACCATTACATTAAATTCCCAATCCCTATATTTATGCACACATGCATTTTTGATTTCCTTCACAAGCTAACTGTGCAATATTTCAGAGTCTGATTCTTTTTGTACAGCAAAATAATGTTTTGGTCATGTATACTTATTGTGTATCTAAGTTATATTTTAATATATTTAACATCTACTGGTCATCCTGCCATCTAGGGGAGGGGGTGGGGGGGGGGTAAGAGGTGAAAAATTGGAACAAGAGGTTTGGCAATTGTTAATGCTGTAAAGTTACCCATGTATAAATCCTGTAAATAAAAGGCTATTAAATATAAAAAAATCTTACATTTATGAGAGGCCACATGGCTTGAATGTCTGAGTATTTCTAATTACTGACTCTTTATCTTTGTTTACTTTGAACAGCTATGCTAAGTTTCTGCGAAGAACCAATGCAGCCACTATTATTCAGAAGTACTGGCGAATGTATGTGGTCCGAAAGAGGTACCAAATCAGACGAGCAGCCACTATCATTCTCCAGTCTTATTTACGAGGCTTCATGGCTAGAAATAGATATCGTAAGGTAAGCAACTGTGTTCAGACTCTTTGAGTCTGTACTGAGATCCCTGTAATGAATAATTATTGAAAGTCTACAGAATTATGTGCATCATACAAAATACCAGAGGATATAAGCAGACATCTCTACCCATAGAAGGCATCCTGTTAGAGATGAACATCAATTTAAAATTTAGGTTTCTAATCTTAAATAAATTTAACACATACACACACACACACACGCAGATAGGAAAATTTTGACATCGCTCATCTGTAGTGTAGAAAATCAGTGCAAAAGTATCTTTTGCATTAGATATAGTCTGGTATTTCTATACCTTATACACTACTGATGAAATAATTTAATATCAAAGTAGAATAAAATATATCTCAATCTTAATCTCTACCACAGTGATGAACTTGGTTGTTCAGAAGGGAATTGATAAATGTAATCACTCTGTGCATTTAGGTTTTAGAATCTTTTTTTTTGGCTGAGGCAATTGGGGTTAAGTGACTTGTCCAGGGTCACACAGAGCTAGGAAATGTTAAGTGCCTGAAGTCGGATCCTCCTGATTTCAGGGCTGGTGCTTTATCCACTGCATCAACTAGTTGCCCTCATAGCATATTCTTAATAAACTGGGAAACTATGATATAGAACAGGACAGTAAGTATATAACTATTTAAAGAGTCATTCATAGTAATTTTGGGCGTTTGAAGATATAGTCAAGTAAATAGATTCAGGTGTGAAAACTGGCTTTCATCTTAAGTGGCATCATCATCAATTATCATGATAAAATCAAACTATAGCATTTAGTTGTTAGATAAAAGCAAGGTAGGAGAGGAAGATCACAATTAAAGTGACCTTGGTAAATTAAATCAAGTGGTAAGAACTAATAAAATGAAACAGCCTAGATAAGTATAGATTCTATTTAAGAAGGGGTAAAAAATCACAAATATAGACTACAGAAAAACTATGTGTGGCCAAAATGTATGTAAGGGTGGTAATATACCTAGACTAAAAAAAAATTACTTAATTTTAAGAACTCAAATATGGTACTGGGATCTGTTGCAAAAGTATTAGAAAATAATACTCTAGTTCTAATTACTCATTATTGATTATACCCGGAGAATATCAGAGAAATTGGAATGTTTAACCTGAGAGCAATGATAAAGCTAAGTGTAGCTCTCTTTCCCCATTTTTTTTTATCTTTACTTTTGCATTTCATCTTTATTTTCAGAGAGGATTTCTGAGACTTAATTCCATTTTTCTAACCGCCATAAATTTCACTGCTTTTGTGACTGGTAAAGATCCCTTGGAGATGGAGATAGAGAACCCTACTCAAATCCCCTAGGAAGTCAAGCCTCTTCTTTATTTTTCTTTATTTTTTTTAAATTAAAGCTTTTTGTTTTCAAAATACATGCATAGATAATCTTCAACATTCACCCTTGCTTTTAAAACCTTGTGTTCTAATTTTTTTCTGTCCTTTTCCCCCATCCCTACCCCTAAATGGCAAGTAATCTAATATAGGTTAAACATGTGCAATTCTAAACATATTTCCACAATTATCCTGCTGCCCAAGAAAAATCAGATCAAAAAGGGAAAAAATGAGAAAGAAAACAAAATGCAAGCAAATAACAACAAAAAGAGTGAAAATACCATGTTGTGATACATACTTGGTTCCCACAGTAAGCCTCTACTCTCTGAGGTGTATAAAATATGTGTTATAGCTGCTTCTAAAGGAATTTGAGACTTGTATTTAATGAGACTCCCTTTCCTCCTAATTGCTTTGAAATTCTTTCTATGTATCATTAGAATTGCCTTGAAGAGCTACTTAGACATATTTTTGCCTTTTTTAAAAAATAAAAAAAACCTTCCTTAAGGAAATGATGCTGTGAAACCATCTCATGCTTTTCTTTCAATTCAGAATTGCCAGGCTTTCCCCCCCCACAGTATTTGAAAGGGAGAAGCACCTGTAGAGAGTTGAATTCCTTAGCTAGAGTGTTATATAGGAAAAAATTAAGTTAGAAATATAATGTAGGTAGAAGATGAGTCAGGAATTCTCTACCTGTGTGTTCTGTGTAGTCACAAGTTTATCATTTTATCCAGATATGTTTCAGATTACATGTTTTTCATGATAGTTTCTTGAGACTTGAGGGGAAAACAAGTCACTTACTCAATAGGGGAAATGCAAGTTGCAGTGTTTACTAAAATTACCAAGGTGAAGGTAAGCATTTAAAAGAGAGGCAGAAATGAGGGGAAAAAATGAGACTGGAAAAATAGCATTGCTTTCCAGTGTATTCTTTGAGACCTAAAGCTTAAAATACTTCAGTTTGTAATTGTTGTCTCTATTTGATGATCAGATAAGTGCAGTTCATCCATCAGGATTATATTTAGGAAGAGGCTTATAATACCAGACATCACAGTGTAAATTACAGTGAGTTCAGATGATTGAAAACAGACACCAAAAACTATGAGACTGAATTAGTTAGTTGGAAAATGGCTTTTAAAACAGGTTAATTTTTGCCATAATTTTCCTATTTGTGAGACTTTGGGGATAATTTTCCATTTGAATTTTTCTTTGGTTAACATATTTATTTTTAACATTTATTTGCAATTTTTTTTCCTTCTCACTTAACATGGTAGAAAAGTTGACATTAATTATACATGTGAAACAATGCAAAAATATGTCCATATTAGCCATATTTTTAAAATAAAGAAAAATAAATAAAGCAATAAAATTATACTTTAATTTGCATTCGGCATTCACCACTTCTCTTTCTGCAGTTAGATAACCCTTCATGAGTCCTTTGGAATTGTTTTGTATCATTATTGATTAGAATTAAGTCTTTCACAATTGATCATCATTACAACATTGCAGTTATTGTGCACAACGATCTCCCAATTCTTGCTTCCCTTTTCCATCTCATAAAGATGTTGCTATGTTGTTGTTTTTTCTAAAATCATCTCTCTTATCATTACTTATACAAAAAATACTACTTCATCACAATCATATGCCACAACTTGTTTAGCCATTGCCCAGTTGATGAGAATCCTCTAAATTTTATTTAGATTTTTTTTGGGACTAGGCCAAAGGAGATTCTTTGGCTCAATTGCTACCTAGCCTTCATCTCTGAATAGATGTGGCCTCAGTCACATTAAGACCTGTTGAAGACCAGAGTTTAAAGAGACCAAAGTTCCCCACTGGCATCCAGGGCCATCTCCTGTTGTCCTGATCTAAATCTGGCTACTGGACCCAGATAGCTCAGGAGGCAGGTGACCTTGCATAGCCCTCCCTCACTTAAATACAATTCACCTGAATGTCATGGCCTCAGTTCCCCGATGTCTGGATCCTCTTCCAGAACAAAAGACAGACAACAACCTCTGTGAGTAAAGCTGGCCTGAAGTTTGTCACTTGGAAGACTTCCTTCTTTCCTCCCTCTCTCCCTTTCTTCCTCCCTTCCTTTTCTTCCTCCTTCCCTCCCTCCTTTCCTTCTTTCCTCCCTTCCTTCTATCTTCCCTTCCTTCGTTCCTTCCCTCCTTTACTTACAGATGTTCTTAAAAACATTTTTTTCTCTTTTGCCCCTCTGAATTCTCATTGCTAGCACAAAAGAAACTGATATAAATATTATTATATTATTATTATATATATATAAGTCCTTTTTCTTTTTATCTTCAATCTCTTTGAGGAATGTAGACCTATTAGTAGTATTGCTGGATCAAAGAGTATGTAAAATTTAAAGCCCTTTGGGCATAGTACCAAATTGTTCTCCAGAATGATTAGATCAATTCACTATGCTCTATACAGTTTATTAGTGTACCTTTTACCTCTCAACCTCTCTGTTATTTGTAATTTTTGATAAGTATGAAGTTGTACCCCACTTGCATTTGCATTTCTCTAATCACTATTGATTTAGAACATTTTTCAATTTGACTATAGATAGCTTTGATTTCTTCTGAAAACTACTTCTTCATATCTTTTGACCAATTATCAATTGATGAATGGCTCTTTTTGTAAATTTGACACAGTTCCCTATATATTTCAGAAATAATGTCTTATTCAAAGAAATTTGCACTTAATTTTTTATGTTACTTCATTGACTATAGTAATTTTTAAAGTAGTTTCCTGAATTGTAATCATGTCTATTTATGATTTTGCTTTGCCTGAAATCTTGATTGTTCCCCTTACCTTTTTTACTTCATCTGAAACCCAATAGATTCTGTTCCAGACCTCTATTTTGACTCTGTGTATGTTTTCACATCTCTTATACTATTAGGCTAATCGTGTTTTCTAAAGGTATTATTTTCTTCAACATTTTGTGTGCCTTTTTACCAAGCTGTTAATTTTATTTTCATAATTTGCTTAAATTACTCCTATTTATTTTCCCAGTTTTTTCCTCTACCATTCTTATAGCTTTCTTTTACTTTTCCAGAAATTCTGATTCAGCTTGGGTCCAATTAGCAATTTTTTTGAGGTTTTCCTTTTAACCGTTTTCACATCTTTGTTTTCTTATTGTTGCTCTTCCTTGCCACCCTTATAGCTTTTTATGTCACGTTCTTTTGTTGTTTACTCATTTCGCCTCTCCTGCTTCTTAATTTTGAACTTTGTTAATGTCTGTGTCTTCTTTTCTGGAGATGGAGAGGCACTAATCCAAGTAGTTGTGTGCTGCTGTTTTCTAAACTAATTCTAAACATCTATAACCTTTTTGTGCTTCCAAGATAGTGAGAAATGGGGAGAGGTATGGTCATTGTTCACCTGGTTCATAGCTGCAACTTTTAGTGCTCCTCTTGGTCTTGGAACTATGACCAAGTCCCCTGACCTCCTGCAGTTGCAAATGCTAGTGCTCCTCATCACTTTGAAACTGCAGCCAAAGCCCCTGATGGCTTGTGACCAACCACAAATGTGCCTCTCCTTCTTGACTCTGTGTTCCAGAACTGCTTATGGCCAATAGAATTGCCAGTTGGTGCCAGCTGCACATGACAGCAAACTGTCCCCTGTATTTTCTTTCTTAACCTGCTTTCTGACCCTATTATTGCTAGGAACCAAGTGGTCTCTGGAGTAAGGTGTTGCTTCACATTTGTCTTGTTTTGCAGATCCTCCGTGAACATAAGGCAATCATCATCCAGAAGCAGGTGCGTGGCTGGCTGGCTCGGCTGCGCTACAAAAGGTGCCTAAAGGCCATCGTCTACTTGCAGTGTTGTTTCCGCCGAATGATGGCCAAAAGAGAGCTGAAGAAGTTGAAGATTGAGGCTCGTTCTGTTGAGCGCTATAAGAAACTGCACATTGGTATGGAAAACAAGATTATGCAGCTTCAACGCAAAGTTGATGAACAGGTACATACAGACTTGTTCCACTTGGTGTGAAGAAAAAGATCCAGACTCGGGAGATTTACTATGTTTAGGCAACTAGCTAAGTTAAAAATAATTGCTATCAATTGGAATTTCAATGCCATCACTTGATTATCTCTTTATTCTAACAACTAGAAGCTAAAAATCATGAGATATTAATGGATGAAAAAAATTATTTAATTTAATGTAGCAGAAAATTATTTCTAGGAGGCTTACTAGAAATAAGATGAGAAATGCATCAAAAAGTGGCCAAATTTGTTGGCATTCTTAAGTTTGAGTGACCCTTCAGGTGTTGGCAGTATCTCCTTTAAACAGATGAAAGCTGTTGTCATAATATCTGTGAAGTAAGCAAGCCAGATGCTGTATTCATTTTCCAGATGAGAAAATTGAGAGGCAAAGGGAACCTTGACTTGCGAAAGATCACACAGCTAATTAGTAGCAGGGATAGGAAATTAAATTTAAATCTGGATTTTCAAAATGATGTTAATGTTCCACAGAAATAGCAGTAAACCCTGAGGAAAATCTAAGCAAATGTGGCCCCTTTCTCCTGACATACCAAATTGAGAAGAAACTTGGATGTGCTTAAACAAGGGTTGCCTCTTGCCATTGCCACATCTGCTAAACCTTGATAAAGTTTTAGATACTATTTTCCTTTTCTTGTTCAGAAGAAAGAATTTTAGATTTGCGATCAGAGGATGTAATTTTGAATCTCAACTCTGCTGCTTATTGTTCAGGTTACCTAAACCTAATCCACAGCTTCCTCATCTATAAAATGAGTTGGGTTAGACTAGATAGCTTCTAAGATCATGTCTTACTCCATATTTATGGTTAGATTTCAGAATTTCTGAAGTCCCAGAAGCCAGTAGTGTTATCATATACAATCTTTACTCTTGTGTGTTTTCTTTTCCTATCTCTTACCCAGCCAGCATCATACCTGTTACCACTGAAACTCTCATTTTTCCAAATTGATGCTGCTGCTAATCTCTGATTTTTCATAGTTGATAAACTAAAAATTATGAAGAAGGGTCAGAATATGTCTAGTGATCTTGAGAGAACTCTGAGACTAGATCTTCCTTCAGGTTTCACTAAATTAGAACTACAACTATTCTCAGGGTTATGCTACTGCTACTACATTGGGGGGAAATTTTCAGCAACAGAAAATTATTAAGAAGGGCAAAAAAATTTTAACCTACTTCAGGTTTTTTTTTTCTTTTTTTCTTTTAACATTCCTACTACTCTTCTCCCTTTAGTACTACTTGGTCTGCTATTTGTTTACTTGTTCCCTGTCTTCAATAGTGACTTTTCACAGAAATGCAAATCATGAACACATCAGGCTCCAGAGTAATTTTTCATTCTTCTCAATGTTTTTTTTTAATTTTTGAGGGGTGTGTGTGTGTGTGTGTGTGTGTGAGTGTGTGAAGAGGTTGTTTTTGGATTTTTTTGTTTTGCACAGGAAGCATTTAGTTGAAGGTTTTCCTCCCCTCCATGCTGTCTCTTTCTCTTTCCTTATTCTCTTTTGTTCCTTTCTCTCTCTCTCTCTCTTTCTCTTTTCTTAATACTTAATACTTTTCTGTGCCTGGAAATAGTAAAAATCACTGTACTATTCCTTGCTTCACTGCCAAAGAAACCCCCAAACCAGAAATTAACTGGGCCCTTCTGGTTTTCCTAGGCATACTGGACCTCATGGAATAAAAGTTACTATGGTTTCCTTGAGTATTATATTTGGAGACCTGGGAGTTATTTACATTCAGAGTAAAGAAGATTTAACTTGCTTTTCTCCCTCAATTTGTACTACATTGACTACTTTCTATAGTACATTCTCCTCCCTCACTTCCCTGTCCATTACTTTGTCATGACCTGTTTGATACTTTTGGACAGAGTTAACAGTTGGGGCAGGATCACCCCAGAAAAAGCAGGAGTAGCAACAGTATCTTGCCATACTGTGATCCAATCTTCAGCAATCTGCAGAAAGTTTTTTTTATTATTATTATTATTCTTAAATGCCTTTAGAGAGGAAGAGCAATGTTCTTGGTTGATCCAGCAGGTTAATAGCATTGAAACAAGAGGATGAAAGGGAGGATAAAAATAAAGAACAGAGGAAGGGAAAGGAGGGACAGAGGGGAAGAGAAAAATGAGAGGTGTTGATGATGGTAGCAGATTTAGTTTTGATCAGTAATCATTTCAAGTGTCACTCATTAACTCCCATTCTATAGCTTGCTGCTTGCTATGAGAACTGACTAATTGCCATAAACAATTTGCATTATCAGTCATTTTTGTTCCATCCTCTTTTTGGATTTGTGTCAAAGAAAGAAGAGAAAAATGTAAATTTATTATAACCACATTTAGATATTTTGATTGGATTTTACCTTTAAGAAGATCATATAGAAGATATTATCTCTTCATTCACACTGCAAACTTTTTGGTGCGACTGTAACATTTTTTCTTAAACTCAGTTTGTGATATCTAACCTCTAAATGTTTATAGGGTCATTTGGGTTAAGCAATTGTTAAAGGGTAATGTTTTATTCTTTTTAATTTGCCTCCTTAAATTTCTTAAATGGAAAGATGCATACCTTTTCATTATGAAAATGTCAAAATTATTATTATTATTTAAATCAGCATATTTTAATTGCAAAAAGATATAAATGAAGCCTTAAATCTATATTTATAGGACATAAGTATAGATAAACATTTTTTTTAAATGAAATTGAAGGTTTCTTTGTATTTGGTAAGTATAGCTTCAAAGCTCTAACATGTGTAAAAAGGAAATGGATTTATCTTCCCAAGAATATTTTTTAAGTTTAATTACATTTAAAATATTACCTAGACAATGTAAACAAAAGAACTAATGAATTACTGTATAGTGTCTACTCTCTTACAACTGCTTTATCTATATTGTGAGAGAATACATTAAAAAAATCATAAAGACAATCCTGTTTGAGGTCCCTAGGTTTAATTAGAGGGAAAATATTTCAAACTATTTGAGAATAATTACAAAGTAAACTATTAACAAATGTAAAGCTCCATTTTATTAATGGAATACATAAATACTTAGGGGAGAAAAGTAAAGCAATGATCAGAAAGTACTTGTTTATTTGACCTGTGTTGGTGTTGGTGTTGAATTGGGGGAAAAAACCCCTTGGATAATTGTGAGCCCTGGCTTTCTGATCAAATAACTGGTATACAGTGTATCTTATTTCCTTTTTCCTTCCTACCCTCCTTCCTTCATTTTTTATTCACCATCTATCTGTTATTAATTATTATTGTTGTTATTTATTGTTGTTGTTGTTGCTACTAATGCAAAGAACAAAGAATATAAATGCCTACTTGAGAAGCTGACCACCCTGGAGTGTACATATAACTCAGAAACTGAGAAACTCCGTAGTGATCTGAGTCGCCTTCATCTTAGTGAGGAGGAAGCAAAGATTGCCACTAGTCGGGTCCTTAGTCTCCAAGAAGAAATCACCAAGCTCCGGAAAGACTTGGAACGAACTCAGTCAGAGAAAAAAACAATTGAGGAGCGGGCAGACAAATACAAAAAAGAAACAGAGGAGGTAAGAACTAGCTTCCTGTCTTCTGCTATTCCCTACAAAGGGCATTTGTTGACTTTTCAGTTTGTTCTACTTTAACCATTGCCAAGTATAAATAAATGTATTTTTTGCTCAGTATTCTTTATTAATACTCCCTGGGCTTTTCACACATTATGAATAGCTTTAAACATTTAAGTATAATTAGAGTAATGAATAATGATGGCAGAGAGAAGTATAGGTATTTTTAGAGGGAAATTATTAACTCAGTAGAAGTCTTATTTCTCTTATTATAATGTTTTAGTCAGAATGGAATCGAGTCTAACTGACCTATCTCTCCATATATATTGTGGTGCTTAAGAAACGGCTTTGAGTAAAGTAGGTTGAAATGTGTTGTTAATATTCAGTAAATGCTCATGACCCACACAAGAGGGATACTGATAGAATCCTGCACTGAGAGTTGCTGCAGGTCAAGTTAAAAACTAGTCATAGCTAAGCCCAAAGCTAAGCATAAAAAGTCTTTAAAAAGTCGTAAAAAGACTGTTGTTTATCCAAAAAATTCTACTGAAGTATTTGTAAACTCAATGTACTTTTATAGTGCAACTGAGGAGTTAAATGACAACATCCTAAAAACATAAGCAATAAGTCGGAAATAAGACATTTGCTGCCTCCAATTTAAAAAATCAGTATATCAAACATAGTCTTCAAGGGCAGTTATAAAGAGTATAGTACCAACACAGCATTAAACTCCAGACCAAACTGAAGTAACATATTCTAATCTCTTAAATGATACAAAAAAGTATTTATACCTTTACCCACAATGCTGATACACCAGTTTGAATAGTTTGGTTGTCATCTGTTGATCCTAATCTGACAGAATAACTGATAGTGAGCTCCTGGAACATTCACATTCTCTATAATTGAAGTAATATTCATCACAGCAGGCATTTATTGAGGTATCTGTATTTAGAGAGAATGACAATAGATTCTCCAATGTGTCTGTATGGACACAAGGTAGCTTCAGGAATGGAGAGCAAATGAACTATTTTGAAGATACTCTGATATAGTGTCACATAGCTATCCATGGACAGCCAAAAACATCAACCTTATGTTTGGTAGTAAGGTATAGTATATGTCTTTACTTAAGACTCCTGGTATGATATTTCAAATATGGGAACAGTAGTTAAAGACATATACTGGAGAACACTCTTCATATCTCATGGGAAAGACCAACATATATGCAAACCCACATATATTAGCCTTTTTTTTCCCATGCTTATTGAAAATAAGCACCATCAGCTAATGTCAATCAGCCAAGTCCTTTAATGAGAATATAGTTTCTGAAAGATAATCATATATAAACTTGTATAAGTTCAGCTCCTTCCTGAAAACTGTTCTATAAAATATGCATTTATATTTCCTTTATCTTATACAATTCATTCAGTTTATAGCCTTTTGTGATATTTATTTTAGTTGATAGAAATGTAAAAACCATCCTAATTAATCAGTTTAAGAAATTATCAGCCAAAGTCTTTATTAAAGAAAGAGGATTTTGTAGCATCTCACCTGTTTAATGTGCACATATTTTTAATTAAAAGTCTTGTTAAAATAAAATTTCTTCTCCCCTTTTATTTATAGATCCTTCATTTGTTTTAAACTAATAAATAAATGATTTTTAAAATAAGTTCAATCTATGAGCATTTGTTAAATGCCAGCTATATGTCAGATACTTTGTAAAGCAATAGGAATACATATACAAAAATAAGATAATGCCTGCCCTTAAGGGACTTGTGTTTTATTAAGGGGATAAAATATATTCACACAGAAACAAATATGGGATTTATATACATATATACATATATATATAAAATAAGTATAAAATAAAGATGGCATAGTTATGTATATACACAAAATGATTTGGGGAGAGGAGATACCAACAATTAGAGAAATCAAGAAAGATTTCTTGAAAAAGGTGGTTCTTGAGCCTTGACGTGATTGAAGGATTCTAAGAGTCAGAAATGAAGCATTCCAGATGTGAGGCACAGTTTGTACAAAGGAATTGAAATGAGATAAAAAATACTGTCATGGGAAGTTTAATTGGCATATATGAGGGAGTGTTGTTTTGAAGGCCAGACCCAGGAATTTGTATTTTTATCCTAGAAACAGTAGAAACTTCTTGAGCAGAGGTGTGACTTGGTTGTATCTGTATAATAGGAATATTACTTTATCTTTGGCAGAAAATTGGAGAAACAAGAGAGAAAGGTAAAAATAGACAAATTGGAATGATGTTATATTTGTCCAGACAAGAGATGATGAGAATATACACTAAGCAGATTGTGGTGTGAGCAGGGAGAAAGGTACTGTTTCAAGACTAGTTGAAGAAATAGAACTGATTGTATATAGTTTGAAATCTACTAGATTGCATACTAGGTAAGGACTGGTGTTCTGGACAGACATAGGAGAATAGGAGACATATATATATATATATATATATATATATATATGCACCCACCTATCTAGCTATCTATCATAAATATAATAAATGACAAAATTAGATGTTTGCAAACCTTAAAATATATATATATATATATATATAGGGAAAGATGATCAGTTTGTGTTGCACATATTGTTTGAGAATTTATAGGTAGAGCTCTTCAGAAGATAATTGAAAATGAGGGACTATAGCTCAATAAAAAGATGAGGGCTTGATATGTAAATATAGAAGTCATCTGCATAGAAATGATGATTGAATCTATGGTAAATTATTAAATCATCTAAAAAGGATGTAGAGAGAGGAATAAGACAAAAACAGAGCATTAGAATACTCATACACATATAGGGGTAAGATAAGGATGATAAATCAGCAAACTGAAGCATTAGTCACATCAGTCAGTTGTTTTTTGTTTTTGTTTTGTTTGAAAAAAGATTTTTGGGGAGATGTGGGTATATTTTTAAGTAGCTGGAAAATGAACTAGTAGATAAAAAGAGGTTAAAATAAGGGAGAGCAAGGACAATCAAAGTGACAAGTTCCTGGAGAGATGGGGAGATCGAGGTACAAGTAGAGAGATCACCTTATTCTCTAATACTCAAGCAAGTGAATAGCTCAATAGGGGATGACATTGGAATAAGGATGCATTAGAGTCAAAAGAGATGAGGCAAAGAGACCTGTTAGAAGGTTATTGCAGTAGTCCAGATGATAAGATAGTAAAATCCCAAATTAGGTGACTATGAGGAGAAATAAGGGCATTATCCAAGTAACATTTTAAAGGTAAAAATAATAACAATTCAAAACCTATTGAATATATGGGGTAAGCTAGAGAGAGTTCAGGGTGACATTTATGAATCTGTTATCTTTAACAGTAATAGGAAATTTGGGGAGAGGGTAGTGTTTATGGGGGATAATCAGTTCTATTTTGAACAGGATATGTTTTAGGTACCTGCCGAATATTAGATTTGAGATGTCCAAGAGACAAATAGTGTGATATGGCACAGGAGTTCAGGAGAGTAATGCTCAATATATAGATTTGAGAGATCACCAGGAAGGAGGGAGAGAAGAGGGCACAAGATAGACTCTTGAGAGACACCAATAGCTCGTGGGCAAGACCTGATTAAAAAACACAAAAATACAGCAAACTAACTGAGGAAGGAGTCAAATTCAGAGAAAAGAGAGACTTAATCAACATTGTCAAATGCTATAGAGAGTTCAAGAAGAGTGGGACTTGAGAAGAGAGTGTTATAGATGGAAATATAGAAATCATTGTTAACATTGGAGAAGGTAGTTTTAACTGATTTATATTATCAGAAACCAGGTTGCAGATCCAGTAATTCTAGTTGACTTTCTTTGTCTTTTTTTTTTTTTTTTTAAATTTAATAGCCTTTTATTTACAGGATATATACATGGGTAACTTTACAGCATTAACAATTGCCAAACCTCTTGTTCCAATTTTTCACCTCTTACCACCCCCCCCCCCCCCCCCTAAATGGCAGGATGACCAGTAGATGTTAAATATATTAAAATATAACTTAGATACACAATAAGTATACATGACCAAAACATTATTTTGCTGTACAAAAAGAATCAGACTCTGAATTATTGTACAATTAGCTTGTGAAGGAAATCAAAAATGCAGGTGTGCATAAATATAGGGATTGGGAATTCAATGTAATGGTTTTTAGTCATCTCCCAGAGTTCTTTTTCTGGGCATAGCTAGTTCAGTTCATTACTGCTCCATTAGAAATGATTTGGTTGATCCCATTGCTGAGGATGGCCTGGTCCATCAGAACTGGTCATCATATAGTATTGTTGTAATGATCTCCTGGTCCTGCTCATTTCACTCAGCATCAGTTCGTGTAAGTCTCTCCAGGCCTTTCTGAAATTATCCTGTTGGTCATTTCTTACAGAACAGTAATATTCCATAATATTCATATACCACAATTTATTCAGCCATTCTCCAACTGATGGACATCCATTCAGTTTCCAGTTTTTAGCCACTACGAAAAGGGCTGCCACAAACATTCGTGCACATACAGGTCCCTTTCCCTTCTTTATAATCTCTTTGGGATATAATCCCAGTATTGACTTTCTTTGTCAAGCAGTTTATTTGAGGAGAGGAGAGATATAGGATGTAAATGAGTAGAATTTATAAGGTCAAAGGTTTTTTGGATAAATAAAAGGGAGACTTTTGCATCTTTGTGAAAAATAGGGAAAAAATATTGTAGACTTTCAGAAAAAGTTTCTCTTTGCCATAAAAGAAACTTCTTTTTGACATGCTTCCAGATTTTGATATGGTACAAGTATTGTTTCAAAATGTCAACTTTCCAGACTATGTGGGGCTTTTAGTAACTGACAGTTATCCTTGGTCTTTTCATTTTTGCTGAGTTATAAAAGATGAAAATATTTGGTTTTTATAACAAATGTTTTATTAAAAAATTAGTATCAATAGTATCAAAATAGTATCAATTGCCAATTAATTTTATAAATCATATCTAAATTAATTTCAATGTACATAATGTTTTAACAGTTTTTAGCCCCTCCCTCTAAAACCTTATCAAAATTCTTCATCCATTCATTAACATGACTCTTCATAAGTTAAGTTTTCACCCTGGGAATTCTTTACTTTGAGGAAAGGATGAAGCCGAAGATCTTATTTAAAGAATAAACTTTTTAAATTTTGCATCCAATGAATTTGTATTCATCATGATGATATAGGCATTTCAAACAATTCACATTAATAATTTTATTTTACAGCTGGTATCAAATCTGAAGGAAGAAAATACATTGCTGAAAAAGGAAAAAGAAACACTCAACCATCTTATTTCTGAACAAGCAAAAGAAATAACAGGTTAGTTGTTTTTGAAGTTTGTAATTCTTTTCTTTAAAATAACCTCCCATGCCACAACCTTGCACACTCTTTAATTTGTCAGATGTCGAATTAAATTTTTTTTAATCAACTTTGTTTTTATTAATATAGAGAAAAATTATTTAAAAGTTGTCTGCATTGTATTTTTCTAACATTGTTACTTATGCATCATCCAGCACTTTTTTTCTCAGTGATTGTTCCCAATGCCATGATTGTTTTATTATGAAAATTGGCAGAGGAGAGGAGTCAGCATAAGCTATCAACAATAAAAGAAAGAAAAAGAAAATGGCCATTGATGCTTTTAGAAAAAAAAAGGGGGAAAACCTTACAAGAAATGATTCTAACAAAAAGCTTACCTTCTACATTATATAGAATCAATATAAAAGAACTCTATAATAACTCTAGTAGGAAAGGGAAAAGAGTTGTCTTGTATAACCTAATGAGAATCCCACCAAATAAATATATATTTAATAGAAAGATGCTTGAAGTTAGGAGTTATTCCTTTTTTGTTTTTGTGTGATCAGACCCTAGTACCATGGTCTTGTAGGGAGTAAGTACTTAAGGTTTTTTTTGAATGAATATTTCATTCATTTGTTGAAAAGCTTCTAAGGGACAGCACCATTCAAAGACCCCATAGAATCAACTAAGCACCAAATTATCTAACTCTTTTCTTCTTAGTTGGAGGTCACTATAAGTTTTTGAGTAGGAAGACAATTCTAGTAATTGTAGGATGGATTAGAATAAGGGAGAAATTGGAGGTACAGTTAAACTTTTGAAAAGAATGTTACAATAATTGGTAATAAGACTATTTTTTAAATCTATGCCAGTATTCTCTACCAGAACTGTTAGCGATGGTTTTTTTTTCATGGAAATGTTTCTTTGACATATGTTCTTGTGTTCACAAGTCTTGTGAAAAGTTCTTTTAGTTTGGGCACTTCTATATGCTGGCAGATATAATGAACAGCTCAGATTCTCAGGGGTCTTTCTTTGAAAATAAAAGTTTTAAAACAATAGCAACAACAATAATCACCAATGATGTCCATTTATTAAGGGTAGGAATTGGTTTTAATGATATAAGGAACTCGTCAATAAGAAAATTCTTTCTCCCAGTACATGTCCTCACCTTCTCAGCAACTTAAGAGTCTTAGGAAATTGCCTAGAGTACCAAGAGTCTAACTGACTCAGCTAAGAGCCAGGCAGAATTTCCTCCTTGGTCTTCAGACTCCAAGTCAACTTTCAACCCACTGTATCTTGCTGCCTTCCTGAAAATATGATGGTTCTAGTGAAACATTTTTTTTTCTTGCACAAGAGATGCCCTCTGGAATTTGCTCCCCCCCCTCCCTTTTTTTTTTTTACCTCTAGCCACTAAAATTCCTGTCTTCTTCCTTCTGTGCTGTGCAATGATGTCTTTCTTTTAAGTATAAAAAGTGAAAACATATATGCTCACATTTATTAAGTGTCTATGATGTATAAAGTTTTTGTAGCGAGTACTATAGAGGCAAAGACAAAAAAATTAGACTGACTTCAGGAAACCTTTTTCTGGGGAGAGGAGAATACATGTGTAGGCAGAGGAATCAGGAGGGCTTTACTGCAAGAGTTAGAACATTGAGAGAAACTTGAGAAAAAGATTCTTAAAGGCTAAAGTAACAAAGGAGTATATTCCTGCCATGTAGGTCAAATCATTATCCATCAAAATGGGAATTCATTCAATAATTTAAGCATTTTCCATGAGGAATTTAGTTTCCATGAGGATAGCTTTGAACATTTTTACATACTATGTCTATATAGACATAACACTTAGAAAAAGGAAGATGAACAAGGAGAAGGTTCATGGAAAGAGGAAGGGCATGAAATTTGTACTTCTGCCCTTTCTCTCTGGGTGCTTGCAAGTTGATGGGAAAATACTTCCCTTACATTTGGATAGTGCAATAAAGATACCTCTGTCTTATTACAGTGAAATTTTTGGTTAGGCACAGAGAAACAGGAAAAGGTAGGTAGAAACTTTTCAAGTCCCTTAGAAAGCAGAGAGAGAGAAAGAGAGAGAGAGAGAATAAATGAGAATATCAGAAAAATATGACAATGCCTCTTCTAGGATAAATGCTATATTCACTTCTAAGTAAACAGATTGAACAATTATTCTTTGAATTCTTTTCCAAATTAGAAAAAAAAAACTTAACCGGTTTTATTTACTTTAATTTCCCCCCCAAAATTACAAGTTACAATTCTTTGGCATCCCATAGTTTCCCATAATAGGGGATGTACTACAAGTTCTTTTTTTCTAGACTAGCTCTCTGTCTCTGCTCTGTCTTGCAAACATTTATTTCTTTTTTAAAATAAGTTATCTAGCTGCACTAAAGTCATTATGTAGCAGTTAAAGTATCATTTACATGACCACAAAATTTTATGTAGAAGGGAAAAAGGGACATTCTGTGGGGGATGCTCTGTAGTTTCTATGTGGTTTGTGTTATGCCAGATTTCTGTCTGATAATTGCAGGCTGACCTTGTATAGTTTTGCAGGGCAATCTCTTTATATTGTACTTTGATCTTGAATAGACTTTAGTCCCAGAAATGCCAGTCCATGCAATATGTTACTCAGGGGGATTATTCATCAGAGACATTTAACTACCTCTTTCAGAAGGTCATTTCTCCAATCTTCCCACCTGCTCCTATATACCCATTTGGAACAAATTCAGTTTCCAGATAAACCCTACAGGATCATTATTATGACTTCTATATACCTTTCATTAGTATTTCTGTAAGAAGCATATCAATATAATTTAAATGGAGATGGGGGAATGAAAACCTTTGCAATACTCTAGCAGTTAAAGAAGTAGAAAAGATGTAGAGAAAATCAGCAAACCTTGATAATTCATTAGATTTGGTCAGCGAAAGAGAGAAGAGATTAAAAAATTTGTGCAAAATTTTGAGTTCAAACATCAAGAAGATAATGGTTTCATTAATAATAGGGGAATGTATCTTTTCAGGAAAGACAAAACAAATTTTCAATATGCTGTTTCAAAATTAAGTGTGTTGTAGTTGAGAAGCGAAAGGGAAAGGAATTAAATCAAAGATATGTCATCAATTTAGATTGTGGTTAGAGTAGTACAACTAGCACTCTCTAATGGTTTATAAAGGGGGCTCAACCTAAACCTTGGGCTAAGAAGAGGGCAGAGAAAAATGAGAGGTGGGGGGAGTGAGGCATTCAAAAAAAAAGTCAAAAGAGACAAATTTTTTAAAGAATTGGTAAAGTGCATAATATTTAATATAAATATCAAGACAGATGAAAACAGAGATTAAACTCAGTACCTTATCCTTAGAAGAATGTTAGTGGAATGATAAGAAAGGAAACGTAATTTCATTGGATTAAGGAGAAAGTCGTAAGTCAAGGATTGTCTGATTGGACCATTTGATTAGAGCAGAAGGAGGGAGTATAAGGAATGATAAAAATGGGGATGAATGTAAAAGCAAAATTCTTCATGAACCATTTGAGGATAACATTCAGAGCACAAACAAAAGGACTACAAAAGGTGGAATATCTTTAGGATTATTAAATAAAGGAGGAAAGAATAACTATAGACAGATGTGAAATGAGAATGGAAGTTGGGGAAATGCTTGATGTTTTATCTATTCAATGCATGAAGTATGACACAAAGTTGTTGGGTTTCAATGAATGAATGAAAAAAGCTTTTATTATGTGTCAGCACTGTGTTGATACATAATATAAATACAAAATACCTATAAATATACCTATAAATACAAAAGAAAAGTCGGTCTTTGTCTTCAAAGAACCTGCATTCTAAATGGGGAGCTAACTTATATTGAGGAGTGATGGTAAGGGTTGAGTTGATCTTGGTTTCAGAACTGGGGAGTGGAAATGGGGATAAGGTGAGGAGGAAAAGGTAAGTGCATTATAGTAAGGCGACTGTGGAGATTGACAAAGACTAGGGACTAAAAATGAAGCATGACAATTGTGTACCTATAATTGTGACCCAGGTGAAGAGTTTACCAGTTAGGAAATGAGTTATACATTCCATTATAGGATAACCCTTCTGGATGGGGTGACAAAGCTATCAAAAGTGAGCCAGGAGTAGAAAATCATGGCTTAGGAGTTGGAGAGAAAATAGAAGTTTAGAGAGATTATAGTTTCAAATGGCTAATTTGAAGTATGAACAAGGAATCAATGTCTTTTCCTCTATCCCAATCAGAACTTTTTGATTCTGCAGTTTTTGTCCATACATTCAATAGAAATTCAATAGAAATCTAAGAAGTGATAAGCGCTTTATCCAGGGGCCAACATTAGGGAAATAATAGAGAGTAAGAGAATGGGAGACACTACTGTTAGAGATGAAGATTGTTAATTTGAGGTTCAGTCAACTCTTACTGGATATTAGTGATATAATAAAACCTTAAGAGAGATCTGAGAAACATTCCTTTTTTAAGAGGGTACTTTAACTAGTATTAGAAAAGATTTTGAGAAAGACAGGTGCCATATTGAGATTATTACTCTTTAAGCTCTACATTAAAAGAGTAAGAAAAAATTTATCAAGGATTTTATATTCACCATATATCACACACTGTAGCATGAAGTAATTGACATCTTTTCATTCACAAAATAAAATGATTTCATTTCCCTTCTATAATGAGAATTTTTTTTTACTCTTAAGTTTGTTAGGGTATTTCTATAACAAAGATGCCATTCTCTTTTATATTTAATAAATGTAGTTAATAATAAAATTGCTTTTCTCCTTTAGAAATGAATAAATAAGAGGTTTATGGATAAATATATCTCTCAGTTGCTAGGCCATTTTACTTAAAATATCTCTTGTATCTTGTATCTCCTTCCTTCTGCTCATACCAAAACCACCCTAGTTCAGGTTCTTATCATCTCCTGCCTAGACTTCTGTTGCAGCTTCCTAATTAATTCTTGTTTCTATTCTTCCTCCTTCCTAATTTTTCCTTTACACAGCTGCCAAAATAATTTTTCTAAATCAAATTATGTCATTCTCCCATTCAAGAACCTTCAGTGGTTCCCTATTCTTTCCAGGTTTCTTAGTTTAGGATTTAAAGCTCATCACAATCTGGCTCCAAGGTTTCTTTTCCAAAATTACCTCATTTAATTTCCATTCCAGACAAACTGCTCTACCTGCTGTTTCCCTAAGCTCAATGCTCTAACTCTCATCAATGTGCTTTAGCGTATGTGTCATTCCCCATTTCTTACTCTGGAGCAGAGTAGCTTCCTTCAAGGCGCAACTCAGTGTTTCATCTCCAGTAGAAAGCCTCTAAATTGTTAGGATCCAGGAAGCACATGAAGAGAACACTAACATGCGCTTCCTGGATCCTACATGTCTATGATATTTTGAGGAGCAGAATATGTGTACATATATACACACATACACATTTGTTTGCATGTGACATCCTTCCCACCCAACTCCAAGTAGAATGTAAGTTCCTAGAGGACAGGAACTATTTTTTTTCTCATTATGTTGAAACTTCAGAACCTACTTTATAGATTAAATTGGATTCTTTAATATATGTTAATAGTGTAACTTTTCTAAACTTTTCCTTATATTTTATTTGTCAGAGACCATGGAGAAGAAATTAATAGAGGAAACGAAACAGTTAGAACTTGATCTAAATGATGAAAGGTTGAGGTACCAGAACCTTCTGAATGAATTCAGTCGTCTAGAGGAACGGTATGATGACCTCAAGGAAGAGATGACCCTTATGGTGGTAAGTTACTTGGAGAAGGTGCAATATTGATATTCGGTTGAATAGAATTGAAAACTGATTTGTTTCATGGATTCACTTATCATTTCCAGGGCACATTTTATAAATTTAATTGTTCAAATCAGCCATTAAAAGAAAACCTGACCATGTTTTCAGTTACAAAAATGAGTCTTTTCACATGATTTTTTTTGTATATTCACTGTTCACACAAATGTCTACTTTATGGTTATTGATGCCCATGGTCTCAATTCTTATTCTGTTGGATTAGTTATTTAAACAGTCATATTAATTATCCAGATTACAAAAAAAAAATGAAAACTAGAATATAATAGGGAAGAAGAGTATAATTAAGAGTATAATTAGGAATATCTTGAAATCTACCATCAGAGAGAACATGTCTTCTGAAGAGAATAGGATTTATATTCATATACAAATGAAGATTAGAGAGAGCGAATTCCCTGTTATGCCAACTATAATGGGAAGGAAGATAAATGCTTAACATTTTCCTAACCAAGATCCTTGATATATGAGGATAGAGCTGTGATGAAAATGAAGAAAAAGAGAAGCAAGTACAACTTCTCACATGAACATACACAACTAATCACTGATCATATGCTGCAAAAAAGCTGCCACAAGGATAATGATTCGGAAGGAAATAAAGTTGACAATAAGTAATTACCATTCAAGGTGCTCATGAATAACTGTATGTGCCTAACTTACTAATAAGGATCATCCTATTTTCTGGTGCTTGGATTAGTATAAGGGAAGTAGGTAACGTACGTCTGTACAGCATCATAGCTACCTGACCTTCCTAGCCCATAACATATACTCACATACCCTAGAGGCAGTGAACAGGGGAAGAAACAAACTGCCCATTTTCTTATAAAATATAAAAATCACTTTCTTCTACAAAGAACACTTTTTTTGAAGAGAGTTGATGTGATTTTTTTTCTGTTAAAATATTAATAGTGCTTTTTTATTAATAATAATAAATAATATAGCACTTTGAGGTTTGCAAAATTAAAATTAATGTGATCTTACTTGGTTTATGGTTTAATGCTTCAGGTAGTCCATCATTTTTAATGGGCTCTCTAAGTAGTATGCATAACAGATATCTGACATTATTCCTTCTTGGTACAATTTCCATGCACTCACTTCAACAGAATTAGCTGCTAAAGGCTTACTCTTCTTTTTAATATTTAATTTTTCAAAATACCAGCAAAGAGAATTTTCAGTATTCACCTTTGCAAACTCTTGTGTTCCAAAATTCTCCCTTCCTCTGCTCCCTTTCTCCTGATTAGCAAGCTATCCGATATAGGTCAAAATTGTACAATTCTCCAAAACATATTTCCATATCATTATGCTGCACAAGAAAAATCAGATCCAAAGAGGAGGAAAAAAAAGCAAACAAACAATAACAAATACTATGTTTTGATCCACATTCAGTCTCCATAGTTCTCTCTCTCTTGATGTGGATGATTCTTCCTATCACAACTCTATTAGAATTGCCTTGAATCACCTCATTGTTGAAAGAGCCAAGTTCATCACAGTTGATTTTCACCTAATCTTCTTGTTGCTATGTACAATGTTCTCTTGATTCTGCCCAGTTCACTTAGCATCAGTTTATGTAAGTTAAAGGCTTACTCTTATATAATACACAGTATTCATTAAAAGGGACACAAAAAAATAACAATAAAAAGTCTTCAAGAAGGTTCAAGAAATCCAAAAGGGCTAGGGAAAATATGATATATATTGCAAATATGTTTTATATAAGGTCAAGTATGATAAGAACAAAGAAATGATCTAGATAAAGCACTCTTAAAATATTTGAGAAGAGCAGCAATCATTTTCTGCTGAAGGAATAAGAGGAGGCATCATGGAGAATGTGGTCCCTGGGCTGAGCCTTGAAGGAACAGAAAAATGGCAACATACAGAGATGATACGGGTGAGAGTATGGAGGTAGGACCATGTAATGAAAGGTAGGGTAACTGTCAGATGTCTAGTCTAGCTAGATATAAATTGTATGAAGGAGAAAATACAGTGAAAGAAGATTGAAAAAATGGGTAGGATCCAGTGTGTCTAGGACTTTAAATTACAGGCTATAGCTTTTACATTTGTATTTGCATATACCACAGGCTATGAAAATAGCTAGCATTTATGTAATAATTTTAAGGTTCACAAAGCAATTTATATACATTATCTTGTTTGATCCTCCGATGAGATAATCTATGATCTAGAATCTGTTGTTATCCCCATTTTACAAATGAGATTACTGAGGCTGAGAGAGTTTTAAGTGACTTGTCCAAGATCACATAGCTAGGCAGTGACTGAGATAGAACTAGAATTCGGGTCCATCACTCTATCCACCTTGGAAACTAGTATAAGTTTTTGATATATGAGCCACACCTATGTACCATGAAGATTATTTTGACAGTTGTATCAAGGATGGGGGAATATTTGAACTGGAAGTGTTGAGAAGAGACCTGAAACAACTACTGTGGAGAATATAGTAGGGACTTAATCAAAAAAATTCCTATAGTGGGTGGGGACCCCAATAAGACTGGTCATATAGTTTTGTGGTGATTTCAGTCAGCATAATGTTGTGACTTTGCTGGACGATGCTCAGGACAAGGAAAGATCATCATGTCCAATCTCTTTTGTTTACAGTTCAAATCAAGACCTAGAGAAGTGAAGTGACTCGATTATGGTGACATTGTATTCAATGGTAGGGACTAGACTAGCAATACTTTCCTGATTCCTAGTCAAGTGTTCTTTTTCTATTACAGCACGTTGCCTTTATTCCTCTGTCTTTCTGTCAGCTCATTCTCTCTTAATTCCCTTTTCTGAAGGAAGGAGAGAAGTATTTTCCCTTTACCAGTTTCTTGAGCACATGGGCCATGGGTGCTCCTTCTTGTAAAAGTAGAGAGTTCTAGCCAAATTAGGCCCTTTGGGGATGCTATACACAGTGTCTATTCCAGGGTAGACACTTCACAAATGTCTATTGATTGATTGAGGTACAAAACCAAGAACCTTCAGAGAAACCTCACAGCATCTTCTTTCCCCTATCTGACACCAGCCTTGCTTAGTTGTAATACAAGTTAAATTCATTTATATGAACCACTTATTAATTTCTGTCCTGTCCATTATATAATGAAGCAACACTCATGCTTAAAATTAAATGTCCGATTTTTTTGTATAAACCTATTTGATTATAACACCAAACTCATGTTCATTCTTTATCTTATATTACTCATGCAACATGGTCATCTACTTTTTAAAAGTTTAGAGAATGTAGCTAGTACAAGCACTTTTCACTAGGGTATACTGTTACTGGCTTGCCATTCTGGTTTCACTTGTCTATTTTTTTGAGGAGCATTCAATATAGTAGAAGGAAAGATATCTTCACCTTCAGAAGATTGGATATCATATAAGTAAAGTGAATCCTGTATCAAATCAATTGGGTAATAAAAATAATAATAGTGTACATCTATATATTATCTATTATTGTGCCAGTTACAGTGCTAAACTTTTTACAAATAACATTATTTAATGTTTACAACAAACCTGAGAAGTGATTACTTTATTACCCCAATTTAAAGTGAGAAAATTGAGGCAAACAGAAGTTGAGGCATATGAGGCCAGATTTGAACTTGGGCTGCTGCCAGGCCAACTGCTCCATCCTTTGTACCACCTCACTGCCCCAGTACCAGTCTGGGGGGGATTGTCATCAAGTAAACATGGAACTAGTCTCTGTCACTTATTCCTTAATTATATTGCTTTTCAGCATGTACCTAAGCCTGGACACAGAAGAACTGACTCTACCCACAGCAGCAATGAATCTGAATATACTTTTAGCTCTGAAATTACAGAGACTGAAGACATTCCATTGAGGGTGGAGGTGAGTTTTATAGCATTGCTCTTTAATTTCCAATAAAGAGTAGCAATGTGACTACTCTTGTTGTTCACATAACAATTTTTGTTGCTGAATTAAGATCCTTGCAGATACAGAACCCATAATTATTGCATCACCTAATGAATTGGCATATTGATACTTTAATAGTAGTAGTTCATACTACAAGTAAATGAGGTTTACAAATTGCTTTCCTTAGAAATAACCTTGTGAGGTAGGTAGTATAAGTAATATTCTCCTCCTTTTGCAAAAGATGGAACTGAACCAGAAAGCTCAAGAATTTCAGAGATAATAAATCTTAGTTAGACTTGAACTTGGGTCTTCTGATCACAACTTCAGTTCTTTTTCTACTATACCAAAAATTATATATATTTTAATTATGATTTTTACTTAATTTGAAAGAAAAATCCTTTCTTCTTCTTAGACAATGTGCTCTTAGTGAGCAGAGACTATCTTTTGCCTTTCTATATTCTGCAGTTATCATAGTGCCTGGCACATAATAGGCACTTAGTAAATGCTCGTTTATTAAGATTATTAATACTTGACTGACTCATTTACAACTCTCATTCAGATTTTGCATCTGAAAAAATTTGGCCTATGAGATTTTGTACCAAACACAGATAATTTGCATATCATTCACAAATGGAGACTTACTATCTTGAAATCACATCTTGAAAATAGTGTTGAACAGCTTGTGCTTAGGTATTGCTTATTTGGCTAATAAACAAAGCAAAACAATTAGGCTAACAAAACCATTGAGCCTAATTTGATACCACTTGTTAGAAATATAATTTTGTTCCATAGCAATGCTTGGAAAAAATTTATAAACTTTTATTTTTGTTTTTGTGTTTTGTATCATGAGCAGTGAAAACTATTTTGGACTGTTTTAGAGTCCCCCTCCTTTTCAAACTAGTTCAGTTCAGAATCAGAAGAACATTAGTTCTAGAAATACTTTCAAAAAGAGCCAAATAGCTCTTTTCTTTCATTTGTTAGTTTTACCTATTAGCAAAATGTTACTATCACATTATTTTGAGAAATGCATATTGCTAAGCTTGTGTCATGTTCACGAAATCAGTCTCCATAAAGACAGTAAATAGTAAGTTATGATCCCATTCTTCGAGGGAACATCAAGAACTATCTGGGGTTTATAGTTGAACAGACTCATTATTGTAGATAAAAAAAACCCAATGATGATCCAAACCCATGCAACAGATGAATCAGGATTATTTTCATGGCAAAAGAATTGTTTGTATTATAAAAATGCTTTTAAAAATTAACAAACACCAGGAATCTGTGTACAATTTTATCTTCCATGACCTTATACCCTCCTTCTCTTATCTGTTCAGTTTGGACTGAGCAAGAAGGACTTAGGGAAAAGCTGGAGGCCTAGTTATTTGTGAGTAAATAGTGATATGTCCTGAAAATGTTCCATGTTTGATTTAATACTTTCCCTCATGTCTTTATGTGGATTTTAGTGAAGCAGCACATGGGCTTTTCAACTTGATGGTTTCTTCCACTTGGCACACAGTTGGTCCACTTTCTTTCCTGATAATACATTTCTCTGATAATTTTTTTTTGTCATATTGCTATGGCAATGGTGGATCAGTAGATACATTTATAGAAGAAAGAGCCAAGTTCATATCCTACCTTGAACATTTACTATCTATGGGACCCAGGGCAAATCTTTTAATCTTCGTCTGCTTCATTTTCCTCAACTGTAAAATGTAAAATGCTTATAATAATAGCACTTACTTTCCAGGGTTGCTGTAAGAATATGAGATAATATTTATAAAGTGCATTGCAAATCTGGAAGGCTTATATAAAATCTAGTTGAGAATAAAAATTCTTAATTGATAGCATATTGCAGCCTATTTACATCCATAGTATATCTTTCCATTGATCTTTGGGTGTCCCTCAACTTGAATTCTTCAGATATTGTGATATTCCATGACTCTATATATCCCAAAAATAGAGCTGCTAAAAAGCTGGAGTTGACTGGATCACTTTGGTCATTTGTTCTAAGTAGTTATCTTTAGATATTGGTTTTGTTTTTAACAGAAGAAGAAATTTTTATAAAATATTTATAGAAAATTTCAGAAAGAAAAATTTTAAGACAATATTTAAGGAAATTTTATATATATTCTTCTTCACCCCACCATTAAATTATTCTCCCTCTACATTAAGGGAAAAGATCTTTTTTTAAAAAAAAAAAAGGAGTGAGGGTAATATTTGATGGCTCCAAGATACAAAGTTTCTTGTTAATTTTTTCTTCCTCTTGTCTTGTATTCACAATTTAGAACTCATCCTCAAAGGCTGCTCCCTCTATGACCTGCATTGCTCTTTTATTCTTCTGGTAGACTAGATTCTGGAGGGATTCAACTAATCCCTGGAGGGATTTTAGTTTAGCCCAGCACTTTGTAAATAGTAAGCACTTAAGAAATGCTGCTGAATTATGCACCTTTATTTTCCCATTGGTTTCTATTATGTACAACTAGATTTTGGAAAAGGTTTCTGTTAGTCATATTGAAGGATATTGTTTTGGTTGATACTGTTTCTATTTTCCTTTTTTTTTCTTTTCATTAACCTTTCTCTTGATCTTCACTGATGATGACCTGTTTTGTGGTATAGGAGCCAAGTGAGAAGAAGGCACCTCTGGATATGTCCTTGTTCCTCAAGCTCCAGAAGAGAGTAACTGAATTGGAACTGGAAAAGCAAGCTATGCAGGATGAACTTGACCGAAAAGAGGAGCAAATACTCCGAAGCAAGGCTAAGGTATTCATTGTCAGTTGACCAATATCGACATTATCCATCCATACAAAAAAGTAAACTCTATATCATTAGATTCTTACTTGGGTGTTTCTCATCCCCCTTTAAACAAAGATTTCAAATGAATATAATTTACCCCCCAAATTAGTCACCAAACACTAATCATAGAGATTGGTATAGAATTCTCGATAAGTAGCAAATTATATCCTTCAGGATAAAGTAAACACACTAAGAATTATGATTAGAGATAAAAGGAAACATTGTTTTATTTCATTTTCTCCTAGGAAGAAGAAAGACCTCAGATTAGAGGTGCTGAACTGGAATATGAATCCCTCAAGGTAATTCTGACAGCTTTAAAAGCAACAGGAAACTACTGGTAGATGAATAACAAAATTTTCTAGTTAACTAGCATTTATTAAGTGCTTTCTACGAATCAGGTGCTTTCTTACAAAGAAAGGTGAAAACATTCCAAGATTGTAAAAGAGCTTACATTCTAATTAATATATAACTACATATAGATTACATGTAGAGAAAAAGAAAAGGAACTTCATAGGGTTGGGAAAGGTTTCCTATCAAAGATGGCATTTGAGCTAAGTCTTGAAGTTAGTGATCTTTTAAAAACAGTAGCATTTATTTATTTATTTATTTTAAATTACAATTCTTCAATTTTTAATAGTATTTTATTTTTCCAATACATGCAAAGATAGCTTTTAGTGTTCATCTTTGCAAAATCTTGTGCTCCAAATTTTTTCCCTGCCTCTCTCTCCCACCACTCAAAGACAGCAAGCAATCCAATATAGGTTAAACATGTGCAATTCTTCTAAACATATTTCAATATTCGTCATGCCACGCAACAAAAATCAGGTCAAAGGGGAAAAAAACACGAGAAAGGGAAAAAAATAAGCAAACAGAAGTTAGTGATTTTTAAGAGCTAGAGGGTGAGAAAGCAGAGCATTCTAAGCATGGAGAGCATTCGGTATGAAAGTTCTGTGACAGGAGAGGGTATATTTGTATTAGATTCAGTAAAAAGACCAGTGTAGTTGAATCATAAAGTGTGTGGAGAGGAGTAAAACATAACTTGATGGGAAAAGTAGAAATGAGATTATTAAAAACTTTAAATGCTATGCAAAGGATTTTGTATTTGATGCTGGAGGCAATTGGGAGTCAGTTAAGTTTTTTTGAGTAGAGGAATGACATGATTTACACTTTAACATAAACTTACACTTTAGGAAAATAAATAAAATAAAATAGGTTATTAAGTGGCGAATGGATTAGAATGGGAGAGAGTTAGGTTATGGGAATTAAAAAGTTATTGTGATAGTCATAGCATGAAAAGCAGAAGAGTGAGGGGTCATAAGACATAAAGATGGAATGATAATATGTTGATCAGATGAAGGAATTTTGGAGTTTATAAATGTGAAATTGGAATATTTATGGGTAATAGCAAGATCAAGGCTATGACCATCACTTTGTGTAATTGAATTAAAGTGGAAAAATAGGTCGTGAGAACTTAGTAGACAGAAGAACTGGGAAGTTGGAGTATTTGAGGAAATATGATTATGCTGAACTTCCCTAGGCTGAAGGTAAGAGTTGGAGTGAAAGAGAGACTGTGGTCTAGGCACTGTAATCATTGATGAATTGTTCTGGGATTTTGCATTAGATAGTTAATTTGGATTGAATGAACCTCAAATGAATAGAGTTTGCTGAGTAATGAGTCTGGAAATGACAGTGGTCAGTAAAGTATATCACACCAAGACCAATGAGCCTAGGTCTGTGAGAAAGGGTGGTCCCAGAAGCATTGTTATCAGAGGGAATCAGTTTTCTATATTCCATATGATTTCATATGTTTTTTCTCTGTAGTTTTGCTTCATAGGACCTTTCAGATTTTAGGTCCCCAAATTTTGCAGTTGCTAGGGTTATGACCCTGCATATCAAGGATATGCTTAAGTATTCCTGCTCTTATGACTAATTTTATTCTCTCTTCATGTACTAAATCTACATTTGCCACAATTTCTGTGGAATTCACTTTCTGTGTTAGTAATGTGCACTGGCTCCATATGGTGTTACAGATCTGTCACTACACGGACCCCCTTGTCAGAGGATATTGTGGTCTTATCACAATGGGGTGCCATGGCATCATCCTCTCAGTCTCTCACCTGAAACTTCTACCACTGGAGCTATTGCTCCAGTTAGGAAAGTTACAAAAAAGTGGGAGTATCACTGGGAGAAGGCTATAGTTGGGATAATATACTTCCTATGGGATAGGGAGATTAGTGAGTTATCTCTTTAACTTTCTCTCATCAGTGTGTTTGTTAATGTATCCAATTGGGCAGTTATTTTTTTGGAACATACAGAAAGCCTGAGTCTAAGGGATTATCATTGCAGTCCCAACAAGTTTTATGGAAGCACCAAACTTGGGGTGGCTAAGATAGGCAGGAACCTGAAATGTAGACCAAAAAGACAAATTTCATTTACCTCCTAGAACCAACCATGCCTTAATATCACAGGAAAACAAATACCTCCTAAGCACGTATACTGAATCATTCAGTTTGAGTGGATAAGCCAAAGGGCATACCTGGATATTCATGAGTTAGAGTCCAAAGGTATTGGGTGAAATGGACTGGAACAGGCCAGGAGAACAGAGAACAGAACTTTTATGTCATCCTAACCCCAAGAGTCCTTTACATGTTGGCTACACACACAAATGTGCTTATGTGTGTGTCAGACATGCTTATATATGTACATGTGTATGTGTATATACATAGATATATGTGGTATGTAAAGAAATTTTTTATTGTTTTAAAAAATATTTAATAAATCTCTTATTTTCAAAATACACAACAAAGACAGTCCTTAACTCCCACAAAACCTCATGCTCCAAACCCTTCTCCCTTCCTTCCCTCTACCTCCCTTCCCCTGACAGCAAGCAATCCAACATAGGCCAAACATGCCCAGTCTCTCCAAATACACCTCCATATCCATCATGCTGCACAAGAAAAACCAAACCAAAAAGGAAAAAAAAGTAAGGGAAAAAAAAAGCCAAACAACAAAAGTGAAAACATGCCAACCTCCACACCCAGTCCCCACAGCCCTCCCTCTAGATGCAGATGGCTATAAAGAAACTCAAGCCTTTGTTAGCATGTTTGCATTTAAAATCTAGTAAAAAATGGTCCAGAATTCTGTAAGAGTAACTAACAAATGAGGGGGAAAAGTAGAGAGGTTATATTTTTTCATAATAAACAATCTTAATAAGAATATTAAAATGTTTATGACAGGAAAATATAATCTCAAGATGGCCTCTTAAAATTTAAATATTAAAACTTTATGAAGAAATATTATTTATGACATGTGCTAAATAAAACACCATAAAGCTAGTTCTTTTTTAGATACATGTCTTTTTACTAGACATTAAGTATAGATAGAATCTAAACTTGTGTGTTATTTTCCACATCATTTTTACCAGAGTCAGAAAAAGAACATTGATAAATATTTCAGGGAGCTAACCATTTGAACTTGTTAACTGGAAATGGCTTATTCACCTCCAAATTTGATTAGATCCAAGAATCTTTAGAGTTCTTCAGAATGGGGACAAACCAGGACTACACTGAATACCCAATGATCATTACAAAACAGAGCAGGCTTTTCAAGTCTGTGCTCAAACCACACCTGGGGCAGGCAGGCAGGCCTGGAACATAGTTTCTTACTGGAATTTGTCTTAGAGACTATGAAGCAAAATACTTAATGCACTACACCTTCAATTCTACCACATAGAGTTGCAGATGGGTAAAGAGGAAATGCCTTTCTCTACTCTATTTGAACAACCCATGTTGTTCTTTCATAACATAATTCTAATGACCTAGCTTAAAGGCAGTATACAAACAATATGTGACTCTAAGTGGTACGGCTTTATTTCATGTAGCGTCAAGAACTGGAATCAGAAAACAAGAAGCTAAAGAATGAACTGAATGAGTTACGTAAAGCCCTCAGTGAAAAGGGTGCTCCTGAAGTGACTGCTCCAGGTGCTCCTGCCTACAGAGTCCTCATGGAACAGTTGACTTCAGTTAGTGAAGAACTGGATGTTAGAAAAGAAGAAGTCCTCATCCTGAGGTCTCAACTGGTGAGCCAGAAAGAAGCTATTCAACCTAAGGTAAGTGCTAGCTTATCCTAGGTCAACTTGCCCACCAAATTACAGATAAGAAATTATCATGCCAGTTGCCTATTTCCTATCACTTGGAAGACAATCAAGATTAAATTGCTAGCTTTTTGATAGTCAAAACAGAGAACATGTTCTAAATCCTATGGAAAGTTTAATAAAGCACACTTTTAAGAAAAGTACTTAAGAAAAGCCTTTTATAGCATTCTTATTTGAGGAAATTTTCATGTTAAAAGTGTTGACATCAGTAAAATGACTCATAGCTTTCTGTGGAAGGTATTAAAAATGAATTTTAAAATCTGCCACTTGGATATGATAATGAAATTCTCCATGGGCCTTTTACTGTTTTGCTTTTAAAGGTAATATTTGAAAATGAATTTGTATTGAAACAGGAAGTTCAATCAATAGTGTATTGCATAAGTCAATGTGAGAAATGAGAAACTCCTTGAAGACAAGAACCATGTTTTTCACTAGAAGTATTTGATGAATGTATGTTATATAGAGAAAAAAAAGAAAATTAAATCAGTGTATATACCTAACAAGTATATTAACCTAGTACTGCTAACTAGAAACTATGGCAGAAGAACCATTATCCAAAGCATTTAAGAAATTTTTCTACATATTTCATTGAAATATCATATAAGCTTAGTTCTGTACCCTGCCTTAAAATCTAAAATGACTTATATGCTTTGTCATTATTGCTAGGGATTTTAATAGACATAATATTCTTTCATGTTTTTGATACCTATAAGAATACAGCAGTAATCAGCTTTGGCCCAGTAAATGACCAGTTCTAAAATTTAGAATTTTGACCATGCAATTTTGAAAAAAGAAATCTTATAGATGAATAGTCTAAACTCAGGTTAAATACTTGTTTCTCAGACTTAAATTGCTAGGATTTAAAATAAGTTCTTATCTACCTTCAAGTTTTATTCTGTTCAACTTCATTGGGTCTACCAGAGAAATGTGTTATTGTCATTTTGCTAGGTTACTTTTGTCTGTTATAATTGAGAATCAACGGTGGTATTTATTTGCATAAGTAAGAGTTTATTTTTTTCTTTTATGCTTGCCAATTTATGATTTCCAGGAGGACAAGGTAATCATAAAGAATTTTTTTAAAATTTTGAAATATCTCTCTTTAATCTTCATTTCCATTTACAAATACTTTTTTACATGTGAAATAGATGCTCTCTGGTTAAAATTATTAAAAAAAGAACTGCATAAATCAAAAATTATTTTCTGATCAACTCTCATTCCATAATGGGAGTTTGTAAAGTCTTTTATGAGCTCTTCCAAGAAGCTTCTTTGGACTTGAGACCAATTCATATCACTCTCTGAGATTTCTTCTGTGAACATTTTATCCTCGTTTGAATTGGTATTTTGGTCTGCCTTGTTAACTACAGTAGCTTTCTATGATCAAGGTTCTTTTCTGTTTCTTGCTCATTTTCCTTCCTTTTCTTTTGGTATTTCTTCTTTTTTTTACTTTTAGGTTGAGCGCTGCTCTTCAAGTTACAGGGGTCACTGTCCCAAGCCTCCTGTGCAACTCTGAATGTTGGCTTTGAGCATTGGGCCCTTTGTGTTTGCAAGGACAGTTTTGTCAATAAACAGCCTGGTTTTCCAGAGTTTGCCTTCTGAGCTGGGACTGGAAGCTGCCCCCCTGATCTGCTCTTCTACTGAGCCAGTACAGAGGGTCTTAGTTGCTGATTTGCTGTGATTAAGACCCTCTCACCAGTTTTCCCAGAGTCTTTCTGAACTGGGCTGAACACACTTTTCACCCTAGAGAGACTGACCTTTCATGAAGATTTTTCCACTCTATCTTGAGCTGGACAGAGGTTTCATTCTGTCAGATTCTGTTCAGAGGCTTGTTTTTTTTGTGGTTTTCGAGGGAAACTGCTCTGCCATCTTAGCTCCATCCCTGGAAGTCTAAGTGTTCCGATAAATTGAATGCTAGTAGGGAACCCACAGAACTGGGTATAATTTTTTAATCTGAGATGTGCCCTGTGAAAAATGTTTGCTCTTCTAACCTTTTAGTTCTACCAACTCTGCATTGATTAGAAGCAGTGCCTGGCCTGCCAAACTAAAATATTTCTCCCTTACTGACACTGTCTTTCTCCTCAATCTAAAGGCTACCACTACCAAAGCTCTTCCTGATGGAAATTATATTAGTCATGGCTGTTCACATGTTAATTGGGTTCTATTTAGCACAACTTTTATCATGTTCTGTTTTTCAAAAGGCAAAAATATAATAAAAAATGATAACAGTTTGTCTAAAATGATAGGAAATAGATAATGTACAAAATAAATAATAATGTAAGTGCATATATATGTATTCTGTAGAGGCAAGCCAATGATTTTCCATATAGGGATAGTGAGTAGTATATTTTAGTTGTTTGGGACTTCTATTTCACTATCATTAGTGGGCTTGGAATAGCCATGGCAGAGGCCAAACAAGATAGATGATCCAATAAAATGTTAGTCATGGATAATGGGACAATGTCTAAACAGGTGGATGTAATATCAAGGGAGTTTGGCAGCAAGTAACAGGCAGACATCTAGGCAGGCAGATTGATGTTAAGATGTCCTGAAGTTGACAGATAGTAGCTTATCCTGCTGGTAGAAAGTGAATGGCAAAGAAGAGATAAAAAAAAAAATAACAAGGCTTTGGTATCAGGGGTTAGTGGCAAAGTGGGATTCAGGAATAGGTCTCTAGTTTAGCTGAAGATGATGAGAACAAGACAGGACCCTGTGGTCTAACTGTGAATCTAACCAAGGTGCCAAGGTAGGGAAGGATAAAGTTACTGGAATGGTGCGTTACTGGAGAGATTGGCAGTAGGGATTTTAGCAATTACAGAGTAGGAAGCAATCCTTCTGTGTAGTCCTCTTCAATAAAAAAATCCCCCTATTTGAGAACCCCAAACTATTTATTTCTCATAATGCAAATATCTTTCTCTATTTCAGAACACAATGACAGATTCCACAATCCTCTTAGAAGACGTACAGAAAATGAAAGACAAAGGAGAAATAGCACAGGCATATATTGGTCTGAAGGAAACAAACAGGTTGGTTGTGTTCTTTTATTTATTTTGGCTTGCTGAATCACTGTGTTTGACATTTTTATGCAGCAAATATTTTTTTTTGATCATTTGATTATTTGATTTTTTGATTTTTTTGATTGATTTTTTTGAGTCACTAATATGTGACTTTGTTTTATAGTATATCCAACCTTTCTAAATTATTCCCATTTAAAATTTCATCTGAAACATGTAGAACATCAATCAACAAGCGTTTGTTAAGTACATGCTTTGTGACCGGCGCTGTGCTAGATGCTGAGGATACAAATTCAAATAATTATTAACGATCTTAAAAAAAAAGTTTTTCCTGAAGGGGGACCATAGATTCTTAAATAGATTTGCATTTGAAATCAGAGTAGCACAGCCTTTTTTGTAGTGGCTAGAAACTGGAAATTGGAATGGATGCTCATCAATTGGAGAATGTCTGAATAAGTTATGGTATATGAATGTTATGGAATATTATTGTTCTGTAAGAAATAACCAGCAGGATGAATACAGAACGGCTTGAAAAGACTTACGTGAACTGATGCTGAGTGAAATGAACAGGACCAGGAAGGAGATCATTATATACTTCAACAACAATACCATATGATGATCAATTCTGATGGACGTGGCTCTCTTCAACAATGAGATGAACCAAATCAGTTCCATTTGTTCAATAATGAAGAGAACCAGCTACGCCCAGTAAAAGAACTATGGGAAATGAGTATGAACCACAACATAGCATTTCCATTCCCTCTTGTTTTTGTCCGCTTACATTTTTTATTTCCTTCTCAGGTTATTTTTACCTTATGTCTAAGTCTGATTTTTCTTGTGCAGCAAAATAACTATATGTATATGTATACATATATTGTATTTAACATATACTTTAACATATTTAACATGTATGAGTCTACCTGCCATATAGGGGAGGGGCTAAGGGGAAGGAGGGGAAAAGTTGGAACAGAAGTTTTTGCAAGGGTCAATGATGAAAAATTACCCATGCATATATCTTGTAAATAAAAAAGGTATAATAAAAAAAAGAAATACATTTTTCCTAAAGATTAAAAAAAAGAAAGCACAGATCATTGTTAGGTTTCCATTGTTCAGTATTATTTTTAAAGATTTTGAGGAGTACCTAAAGTTCTGAGTAGCCCCAAGTAATCATTAAAATTTATAACATGTTGAATGGAAGGGAGTAAAAAGCCTTGTTGTATAGCCATTCTTGACTGATATTTCACTTGTGGCCTTACCTGACTGCTTAGAGAGAGTCAAGGTCTTTTTTCCTCTTTACTGGTTTAAACAAAACTGAGAAAATCCTGAATCCAGTTTTATTTCACTGCCTGAACTTTGGTAAGGATATAAAGGCTATCTTTCTCCCATTTTCAACCTTTTGAGGTGGAGTAGTGGAGAGGATGGGAGATATATATTGACAGTGGTGGAGGAAATTACATAGATATGTAATAATAGGGGATGAGGAGTAATAATAAAAGTAATATACTATCTTTCCTTTTGTTTTAGTGCTCTAAAGTTAGGAATTTTTAAAAAGATGATAATTTGTTTAAGTATTCAAGTCTCTCTCTCTGCTACATAAAAGTATTAACTTCTTTATTGATATTTCTAATATTTGTATCTTCACATTGTCTCTAGTTAGGGAGATGGATTGTGATTGATGTATATGACTCTGCATCTGATGAACAAATCTAAAATTGAGGATATATTTCAGAAGTTAATAATACCTAACTTGCCTTTGTATAGCTCATAAGATCATAGAAAAGGGTCAATGTCAGGACATCTTCAAACCTCATAAAACTTGAAAGTATCGTGAACTTTGCCATATGCCAAAAATTTTCCACATCTAAAAGATCAATTATATTATATACCATTTTGAAACGACAAGCAGCATTTTAACTTTGTTACAAATTTATACTTCCAGAATTTTGTAATCTAGCACTCATAATGGGCTATACTTGCTATCAGAAGATACATAAGTACATATGCCAAAGACCAAAAGCATGCTGCTGTTCATAAATATTATTGTACCTTTATACATTCTTAGAACCTCATAATTTGATAGAAGTGTCTAAAATTTCTGGTTACTCTATGTGTATGCTTGCATGTACAAACCATGTTTCCCCATCCCATTCCTACACAAACTCTGGGACAGTTCCCATTGAGGAAATGAAGGAAGTTCACTCACTTAAGGAATTCGTGCTATAACCACCAGATATTACTCTGATAACCCCCTCGGTCTTTTGCAGTCAATCTCTCTAATATTGTGGGATGCATATTATTTCTCCTGTATTCAGGAGAAACCTTTTTTTAATATGTTATTTCTTATGTGTATCATGATTATTCCATTAAAAAAAGTCAGAAAGAACTCACACAATTTCTTTATAATTTTCCCTATTTTGCAAATGATTTCATTTTCCCTGTTTTGCATATGATTTGCCTTTTTAAAAAAATACAGTTTAAATAACCAAGCTAATATGTATAGTAATTTTGTCATCCATGGTCAAGAATATCTGCCATTCTCAATAATAAATGTTAAATAATATTTGCTATCTTGTCCTTCATAAGACCATCATTTCATTACCATCATGTATCCCTTTTATGTTTTCCATTTTTCATTTGTCTTGGAAGACCATTCCCTATGGATTGCCATGAGCTGAATGAGGATGAAGAGCTGTGGCTGGTTTATGAAGGGTTAAAACAAGCCAACAGGTTATGTGTGTTGCCTCAATGGAATGTTCATCACTTCCTGTTTTCTTACTAACAAACAGAAGCCTTCTCTGGCTTTTTCATGCACTAACTAAATTCATAGGCAAAGTATAACAAAACATTTGATGTATATGTATAACTGTCATGTGATGCTATTAAAGACAAAATTTAGACATTTGTAAAATATATTAGTCATTTCCCATCCCTGGGAATGAGACCAAATTGCCCCATTGCTGATTGAATTAATCAAAAAACAAACAGATAAGATATTGCTAAGCTACTGTGCCTACAGTATTTATCTGCTAGCTACCTGTAATATGGAAGCTGTTTAGTATTTGAAACTTCAAATTATGAAATCATGAATTGGGAGGGTTTCCTTTTAGTCATAAAATTTAAAATCCTTAAAATTGGTAGAATTAACACTTCAAATATGACACCCTAAGCCAATATAGATTTGAAGAGAAAACAATTAACATTCCAAAGATCAGCTTTTAAAAACAAATAGAAATTGTATTTTTGTAAGAGAGAATTTATAAAAATTAATGCTGCTGTTCAGGTGGCTTCTGTTTTATATTTTTCTTATCATCAAACACTCAATAGCTACAGAACGTGATGGTTTAAAATTCTCATATTCAAATTCTGTAGTCTCCAAAAGGGTCAAATATTTTAATATGCTATTATTAATCAGACTATAATAATTTTAATAGCTAACAATATCTTTTTAACCTAACAATATCTTTTCTTTAATTTTGCTAATAAATTCCTAACCATATCCTTGTTTCTTATGTTCACAAAAATATAGATATGTAATAATAGGGGATGAGGAGTAATAATAAAAGTAATATACTGTCTTTCCTTTTGTTTTAGTGCTCTAAAGTTAGGAATTTTTAAAAAGATGATAATTTGTTTAAGTATTCTAGTATCTCTCTGCTACATAAAAGTATTAGCTTCTTTATTGATATTTCTAATATTTGTATCTTCACATTGTCTCTAGTTAGGGAGATGGATTGTGATTGACATATATGGCTCTGCATCTGATGAACAAATCTAAAATTGATGATATATTTCAGAAGTACTTGTTAGGATTTGTATTTCTTGAGATCAATGAGTCACTATTCCTGACTTTTCCATCTTTTGGAAATGAGAGAGAATATATTTGCAGAAAAGTGATATGGGAAACAAAAACATAAAATGGGACTCCAAACCCAACCTCCATTTTGAATGATCATTTATGAAATACTTAAATGTATATTTAATAATTTATTCAGACATCCTTCCTCCTCCCTTCCCCCAAGTAGTGTTTGGGGGTTTGAAGGTTTTTTTTTCTCTATTGTAGTAATGTTGGGCTTTGAAAAAAGTTTGTTTTTTTTCTTCACAAAAGGCCATATTTTGTTCATATAGATTCCAAAGTTTATGCCCCATAAGCCAGTTTATTTCACTGGCTTTTCGCAATTCTTAGTCCTCTTCTTCTCATATGCTAGTGCCTTTAGAAAGATCTAAAATGTGTAAATTTTTCTGACTTTTCTGCATGGTATTCTCACTATTGAAAATCATACATTATTTCAATCTCTTTTCGGTTTTTTGAATTTGATCTAGTCAGATGACAAACTGAGTATCTATTTAGAGTATTTATTCTCACTTCTCCATCCCCTTTCACAAATCAACAGATATTTAACTCTTTGACAATTGACAAATGAATAAGAATAATAAGCTTCTGTTCCCTTGTTAACTATATAGACTCTTGGAATCACAACTCCAGTCCCAGAAAAAGAGCCATGACAATGAAACAGAGGCATTGCGGGGTGAGATCCAGAGTTTAAAGGAGGAGAATAATCGCCAGCAGCAGCTGTTGGCTCAGAACCTACAGTTACCACCTGAAGCTCGCATTGAAGCCAGTCTGCAACATGAGATTACCCGGCTAACCAATGAAAATTTGGTAAGAAAATGGTGCAGTTCTCACTTTGGTCTGTACTCTTTTAATGCTTCTGGGGCTACTTAAATACTATACCTTTCCTTGCTGTAAAGATTTTATAATGACACACTGTTACTATCTCACTTTAGGAGTCATATAGTAGATATCATGTTAAACTATTATTAAATTGAAGCATTAGGAATGAAAAATGCTTGCTCAGTGGTTATATGGGTTCTGCAATTCAGTGATATTTGAAATGATCATATTTGATTTTGACAGTCAGGAAATTAGCCACACCTGACAAGACATTATAGACTTAATTTGTTAAATATATTCAACTTAATTTTGTTCTCTCTAACTGAAAGGTATATGAGAAAGATAGATTTAGAGCTAGAAGGAATCCTATCAAAGGAGATAATGTACCATAGTATATGACTGCTATCACATGACAGAGATAGTATGACAGGCTTTTAATTCTCTTTGCCCATGAAGTAGCCACCTGTCAATACCACTAGCATAAGATGAAGTGAGAATTAAGATCCAAACTGGGGAAAGAAATTAATAATATTTTTTCATTTTTCATTTGGCTAGTAAGTGGAAATCTCCATTAAAGTTCACCCTACTGGATGGAAATCTCCATTAATGCCCACCCAAGCACTTAAGTCAAATGTTCTTTACACGGAGTCTATGAATTTATTTTCTTTAATATTTTGGTAACTATACTTCAAAATAATTGTTTTCTTTTATAATCCCATTTTTTTATACATTTAAAAGCATTATTCTTCCACAGTGGTCTGTAAGCTTCATCAGATTGTCAAGGAGTACATAATACATAAAAAGATTGATTACAACTGAGTAAAACTTTAAGAAATACTAATATTCATGAATTTCTCACATATTTGAATAATATTTTAAGGCAATATTTCATTGAAGTAAATCCCTCTCCCTCTTGCTTGGTTCTGAGCAACAAATTGGAGCCTAAAATTCTTGCCTAAAATAATTGTCCTTCTCAGTATCATAACCTTTGTAAAAGGTATAGCTTTTTTAATGTTTGTAGTTCAAACATTTCTTTGATTAGTAAGATAGATTTTCAGAAAAAAAAGGTTACTTTCAGCCACGGATTAGCTTACTTGCAGTTTAAATCACAGATTGTAAATTGTTAAGACTTTACTTTTAGCTGCAGGAACCAGTGTATAGGTCAACTGTGTTCCTATCTCTGTGCAACTTAATAGATCAGAATGTAAACAAATTTAAATGATCAAAATTATCGTTCTCTACCTCAGAGCAGCTCTGAGACATGGTTCCTGAGCTTCTTTGGACAGCTCCTTCCATGTGTACTGGGCCTTTCTTTGCTTTGAATAATATAACTCTCAAATCACTCCCAAATTAGTTAACTTTTTCCCAGAAGAGAACTGTGAGAGAAAACATTGCCACTGTTCCTTGCCAACTTTGTCTACCCTGGTCTAGAAGAGGCATTATGACAGTTATCTTTCAGTCCCCAGGAGGTGAAGGCTGAGCCTGGGCTTGCTGCTGCTGTTGCCTGGAGAGGAAAGACAGGAGACTTACTGGTCCCTGCTACCCATTGGAAAACATGATCCTGGTCCTAGACTGTTTTTGTCTATATATTTCAGTGCTTCCTATTCCCGTCATGTTTATATGTGTGTGTGTGTATATGTGTATATATATATATATATATATATATATATATATACACACACATATACACACATATATATGTATATGTGTGTATATTGGTAAATATATACGGAAGTTAATATATTTAGTACATTTGATGAATTTTACTACTGCTAATCAGAATAACTACAGTTCTTAAGAGAACCAAGGATAGAGAACAAATTACTGTCTTTTGAGATGTGAGGTTTCACTATTATTTTAAAATAATTTTTAGTTGCTTTTGCTTAGATATTAAAGTCCCCCAAAGATAAAAGCAAACATCAATTATGCCTATTTTTTCAGTATTTTGAGGAATTATATGCAGATGACCCTAAGGACTATCAGTCATATCGGATTTCACTTTACAAACGGATGATTGTATGTAAATACTGTAGATTGTGTTTTTCTGTTGTCTTGTTGCTACTTCTGAATTGCTAACAGAACAGCAGGCTTGCTGCCCACCCTTTCCAAGGAAATCCTGTTCAGACAGTCTCACAAACCTCTTTTCCCCCACAGCTTTTTCTTAGCAAGTGGCCTCACCTCTGTTTGTCATTTTTAGTATTTGTTTTGTCCCTAACCCTAGTCTTTAAATGTGATGGAAACAAAGTTTGAATTGAAAAAGAAAATAAAATCCAAAATTATCTGATTTTCAAATTTTAGAAAATATTTATTTTGAGAAATGAATCAGATGTCTAAATTCATTTTTTGGCCAAAAAGTCCCTCTTCCTAGAGTCTTCTTACTTTTTTTTTCATTTTCTTCTTAATTAAGTAAAAAATAACAGCACTGTTGACTCTCATGTATAAATTAGTTATAATTAGAATTAGAGCCTTGGATATTTGTCTGTTATTGTAAAATCTTTTTTTTCTTTAATATAATACTTTGGTTTTCTTTCCTTGTGTGTAGTCCATCTTTCAGAACTCTTCCTAAAGAGTTTGCATGTGCTCTCCAAGCTTTCCAATTTTACTTGAATATAAATTACCCAAGGTACTTTTCTCTTATTTTTGGACCACGACCTTGAAAGGGGTTTTGGATAGATAAACAAAACAAACAGGGGAGACTCCCAAAGAAAAAAGGAAGAGAGTAGAATGGATAACAGGTGAGAAAATTTCCCTTTGTCCCTGGAAAAGCATGGGATTGAGGTTGGCTTGAAGTCACTGCTGGACAGCTTTACAGGGAGCACGCTTCCTGCATTCTGGATTTGCCACTGGCCAGCACGGAGATTGTATCTCTGGCTTCTTAGTGTTTGTCTCTCTCTGAGAAGTGCTAATGCCTGATGGCCCTCAGTTCAACTCACAATAGCAGAATCCAGCATAAAGAGTCCAGTTAGGATACTACTTCAGTTCTTATGTATCTTCTGGGACAGTCTTTTGTCCTTGGCTTGTTTTTTCTGTTTCTTACTTGCTTTTTTTCTTACCATGAATCTCCCTGAGGTCAAGATATAAGGGGGAGAAAAGGCACTTTTGGTACATTGTCTTTTGATAAAGTCTGAAGCTCCCTATAGTTTAGAGATACCTAGAAAATAGACTTAAACCTACAATTACTGCCTCTGTCTTTATTTCCTTATGCTTTCTATGCAATCCCTTTTTTTACATATATAATATATAAAATAGTTATATCTGTTTTATTATTGTAAACTGAGTTTACATTACAGTAAATATTATGACTGTGATAGGATAGGGCCTGGATTTGTGATTTCATGGACATAGGAATTTTGGGCTACCACTGTACATCAGCACCTTCTCTGCCACTTAAAGTATTAGAAAGTTAAAGGATTAAGGTTAAGTAATTTTCCCAGAGTCACCCAAGCCAATTTTGCTGATACCCTTTTTTTACCTAGGATTTGCCATTTTGAATGCTTTGAACTCAATCAAAAGAATTCTTCAACTTTTCTTTTATGATGCTTATTTCTTCTCTCCAAGTTTTAGCTTTAAATTCCCGATATTTCCTGAGGGTGGTTCTTTTTTCATGTGTTGAGTGAAAAGAGAACATATCTAAGAAGCTCACCCTCTCTTTAAAACTTCCCCATAGACTCTTTTTTGTATATTAGGAAAACTGATTTTTGACTTTTACTTCCCTTTAAAACATGTTCAAATGTGATAACAGTACATCTCTTTGTTATCATGTTACTATTTTGTTTATATGGAATCTACATAGAATATTGTCATTTCAGGCCTTGTCTCCATCATGCTGCTTCAGGTTTGACTGCTCGGAGTGTTTATATAAAAGTTTGGCTTTTATTGTCTTAAGAATTTTACAGGCTGTCCGTGTTAGCCAGGTGGGAAGCACCACCAACCAACTTTACAGGAGCTTCTCCTCCTTTTTTGTGTAACTAATAACTTGCTATTTTTGTGACTTAATTGTGTCTTCTCTCTTCATACATATGAATGGAACTTATTTTTGTTCCTCATTCCTTGTCTTTGATTTTGATCATTAGGATTTGATGGAACAGCTTGAAAAACAGGATAAGACTGTTCGGAAATTAAAGAAACAGCTGAAAGTATTTGCTAAAAAAATTGGAGAACTGGAAGGTAATGCTTTTATGAATATTTGTTACAAAGCAAAATATTGCTCATCTCTGGTTGTTCCCCCCCCCCCTTTACAGTTTATGGGAAGATATAGAATTTCATGTACTTAATATAGCAACAAAACAATGTCAGGCAGGAGACAGATGGAGAATGAAAATAAACTGTTCCATAAAAAGTTGCATCCTATCCTTTATTCTGTATGATAATTTACAGAGGGTGCTAATTAGTTTCTGGGACAGCTAAGTGCCACAATGGATAGAGCACTGGATTTAATATCAGGAAGACTCATCTTTATGATTTCAAAAATGGCCTCAGACACATGCTTAACTGTATGACCCATGGCAAGTTAATTAGCCTGTTTGCCTCAGTTCCTTATCTATAAAATCAGCTGGAGAAGGAAATGGCAATCCACTTTAATATCTCTGTCAATTGAAGGGTCACACTTAGTTGGACATCCCTCAAAGACTACTTTGTTTACAAGTTTACAAGGTGCCAAAATAATAACCTTACTAAAAAAAACACACGCACTTTCCCAGAAAACCTGATGAAATTGGTAGTACAAATATTATTTCCATTTTTTAAATATGAAAATTAAGGCATGGAGTTAAAAGACTTGCCTTCCCTTCAAAATAAATGTAATAAGCTGGAATTTAAAGCTCATGAGGTGAAACTAGAAGTGATGAGACAGATGATTTATACTGAAGACTGTTGGTCTTCAGAAAGGTTACATTGAGTGGCTATCCATAGCTTCAAATGATTAAAACTCCCATTGGATGTTTTGGAGCTATCTTTAGGAGTGCTTTCAAATCACACAAAAGAAAGCAGCCATATTTGTTGTTTTTTTCTTGTCTTTTAGAAACAAATATGAAATACATATTGTTAATCCACCTTATTCACTAGCTATAGTTATGAATGACTTTTGGGTATTTATAAAAATCGTTTTTACCTTCAAAGAAAAAGTCTTACTATCATTTAGGATTTTTTTAGAAAATCACTCATATGTTTATATATCCCTAACACATCAGGTGTCCAAGGTATAATATTTCTTTGTGAAATCATATGAAAACAGTATGTTCACACAATATACATCATTCTTCAAAAACCCAAGATCTCTAAGCAAGTTAAAATAAGCAAATAGCTTCTATTAAAACTTGTAAGATTTACAAAATACTTTTATTCTAACAGTCTTTTGAGTTCTATAGTACATGTATTGTGCCTCCAGTTCTTTTTGCCTGGAGAAAACCAGGCTTATAGAGTTGAAATGAGTTCCTCCCAAGGTCATATAGCTAGGCTAAATCCTGACCTTGAGCTCAGCTTTCCTGACTGGTAACACATTGCAGTTAAAATTTAAAACCAGGGTTTTCATCACCCCCAAAATTTATTTATTTATTTTTGCTGTGGGCAGGCTCAAAAGATATAAACAATATTCAGCTATTGTCAAAATTCATATGAATTATTGAAAAGCGAACTAAGCCAAAAGGACATGGACTATCTTGTTCCAACAAATCAAATTAGACTTTTAGTGACCACTAATGATAATGCCTGTAGAAATCCATAAAGCTAAAAATTCTATTATAACATCCAAAAGCCTAAATATGTACACTGTGAATATGATATGTGTCTTTGCTCAGAATTGAAGAGAGGTAAGGATAGGATTTTTAAATCTTATGAGATGCTAATTGTTTTAAAGTACTGTTAAATATGAGTCACCAGTCTGATTTACAATTCTACCTATAGGTATACACATGGTACTCAAGGAGGCAACACATGATTTACAAATAAAAGGAGGAATAAAAGTTATTCTTAACTGCTCTTAAGAAATGTGTCAGATGACATGTTCATGGAAAGTAAAGAGGAGAGATTTGCTATTAAAAGTTATCTTTAAGGACAGCCTGTGGTGAACTGCTAGGAGGGCTACACTTAGGAGAATCCTAGAAATGGTGTTCTAATCCCAGCTTTGACATTTACCAGCTGAATAACCATCAATGTCACAGTTTTTCTGATTCTCAGTTTCTTTAATTGTAAAACAGAGATAATCATTATGCTATCTCCTTCAAAGAAGTATTGTGAGATATACATTTTTTAAAATATTAAAGCATGGCTTAAATGTGAGTCATTATGTTTGCTCATTATCTAATAAGATTTGGACATGTATTCAGTAAATTGCTTTTTTCAGAAAAGCAGAAAGTGGATAAAATAAGTTGTCTCTGCCAATTCTTTACTTTGCTTTAAAAAAAATTAGGAAACTTAGAAAATTCTGACTAATAAAGGATTTTTGAGTCTCATTGGACCTTTTAGAACCCAAAACCTTGGAGTTATCAGGATTTTCTTTTTTTTTTTCTTTCTTTATTTTTAAGTTCATTTAAGTGGCCGTGATCTAAAATGGACATTATTTTACAATTAAGATATTAAAGAAGGCTATATGGTATTTAACTTCAATAAATTTATGTGCATCTGGTCGTCCATTGATGCAAAGCTTGAAGGAATCTGAGAGATTATCTACTTCAACTCCCTTTATTTTTTTGCTTCTAATTATCTGTTCATTAAGAGAATCTTTCAGTGATGTGAAAGTTTTTTGGCAAAAAGTCCTTGGCTTGAACAAAACCTGTTTTCCTACAAATATATAGCAGAAATATGTTTAGTGGTAGGAGCAATACATTAGATTATTATGTATTTGCCTCATCAATCTCATGTGCAGTGTTTATTAACTGCTCTCAGACATAGAACTTTTGCTCTCTCTCTTTTTTTTTTTTTTTACCACAGGTCTTGTAAAAATGGCAGCAAGAAAAATGTTTCATTTTTTTCCTATCCCAGCATTACAGCTTTACTGTTATAAATTGTGAGATTTATTAATGTAAATGTAAAAAATGATGTTTTATTGTAAATATTTACAGATTAGTTTCACTTCATTAGAATTTTCTTATAACAAAGTAAAATAATTAAGTACAACTAATAATATAGTGACCTCATGTGAAAGTGCATGCAGCATTTCATACATACTGGAAAAAAGTTTAGAATTTTACACAAACTCTTTCTAAACAGTGTATGCCCATTGATTTAGCTATACTAGTGTTAGATCTATATCCAATAAGATGAAGAGAAAAAGGTCCTTTCTGCACTAAAATAATTATAGCATCTTTTTGTGGTGGCAAAAAATGAACTGCTAATGGGATACCTGTCAATGGACAATGGACAATTCACTTCATTTTATAGTTAAAGAGGTTAAGACCCAAAGAAGGGTAGTAATTTGTTCAACATCATACAAGTATTGAGTAGCAAGTATCAAGTCCTCCTTCTACTGCAGCTTAAAAACAAAACAAAACAACAGAGCATAGTTGTAGATGATCAAATTTTTATTTCCTTTTTAAAATCTCAGCATGAGTTTGATTTTATTTCCTTATCACAACATAAATAAGATTATAGCATTTTAAAACTGGAATGGACACTAGTAAACACCTAATCAAACTGTATGAGGAATATGAAACTGAGAAAGGTGAAGTTATTTGTCTAAGGCCACATGGATTATTAGTTGCCATCATTGTGTAAATTCTAGGTCTTATAACTTCTAATTTGATTTTTTTTTCCTGTACAATAATTTCTTTTAGCAGGAGTTCTCTTGCATGACAGCATTTTCAGTTCAACCTTTAGTTCATCCTTTCATTGCTTGAAGTGTGTGGGAGTGGTAGGGGCAAAAACAGAAGTGGAAAGATTTATATAGGTTTTTAATTGGAGAAATGAGGGAGTGGAATATTTTTCCACTTTATATTTTTCTCTGGTTATTTTGAATAGAATTTTCCTTTCTATCTCTTCCTGATTTGTTTTGTAAGAAATGCTGATAATTTCTGTGTGGAATTATTTCCTTTATATTTTCTTTCATATTAATTTTTTGACAAAAAAATGCTTAAATACACAGCTGTCAATATCAGTAACTTAAATTCCTTCTGATCTTTATGAACCTACTCCCATATATGTACATAATATTTTGTTTCAATTATAGTCTGTATATATGGTATAACTGGTTTTTTTCTTTTACATTTTTAAAATAAATACAGCTTTCCATTGTTCTTTGTGCTATTTACTCTAGCTAGCATTTATTCAAAGTAATAATAGATACTTAGATTATAACTATGTAGTTGTCATGTTACATGGTGACATAGTGTTCCATTGTATTTCTATGGTATGGGCTATTTATACATTTTCTAAACTTAAATTTTCTAAATTAGATAGATTATTTCCAGGTTTAGGGTATTATATACCACAAAACTATCTTTGTACAAATAGTTACTTTCCCCCTCTCTAATCACTTACTTGAGGGACAGTCCTACTAATGGGATTAATGAGATCAATGGACTTAGCCCATTTTATGAAGGAATAATTTATCCGCAGACATAAAAGGTTCAGTATTAGGAAACAGATTGAGAATTCCTGAAACACAGGTGGAATGTTGTTCTTTATCTAACTCAAAATCCTGTTTCTTCCTAAAGACTATTGATACTTTAATTCATTTATTTGAGAGGGCTATATAACTCAATGACATTGTTGACAGCTTCCTTCTTGACATATGAAAAGATAATACCTTCTGAATTATTTTTTAATAAACGAAAAAATAGAGACTCGACCAAATGAAAGTGAAATTGCTTTTTAGAACATAAAGTTCCCATCTTCATGGTGTGGTGGAAAAAGTTCTCTCTTTGGAATTTAGGACCCTAGTTTTAAGTTGTGGCTCTGCTAACTCTCTTTTGTGACCCTGAACAAGTTTTTGACCCTGTACAAGTTTCCTTTTGTACAAAATGAAGGAATTAGAATGGGTGGACTTCATGTTTTTTTCAGGCTCTAAATCATAGATAATGTATTCCTATGCCATGAAAAAGAATCAAGTTTTTAATGGCTTTCTTTTGATTACATAATGGAGATTTTCCCTTAACTTAAAGTACCTGAACCATTTCCTCTTCAAACTGAAGTAAATGGTAATTTCTTTCAGTAAAAGTAACCAGTAGAGAAAATGGTTTTGTTTTTTAGTCTTATTACCCAGCACTTCCCTCTAAAATGTAACCATTTTCCCTCTTATCTTCAGATACATTACAAGCGCTTTCAAGGTGTCTTATGTCTTTCAAGGGCTATTATGGAATAAAAATAAGGAATAACTCAAAGGACACAACTAATGGGTTTTCCTCTTATAGCAGGAATTCTTAATCTTTTTTGTATTATGGAACCCTTTGGTAGTTTGGTGAAGTCTATGGAAGACAATACCTTCTGAATTATTTTTTGATAAAGGAAAAAATGGAGAATAATTCTTTTAAATGCATAAAATGAAAAGCATAAGATTACAAAGGAAACCAATTTGAGTATAACTATCAAAACTTAAAAGTTCATACTAAAGCATACTATTTTCACTTCCTTTTTTTGTTGTTTTTCTGGTCTGTACAGAATGACTGATATACATAATATAGAATCTATATCACATGTAGAAATTATATCAGATTCCTTGTTGTCTTAGGGAGGGGGAATGATGGAGGAAGGAAAGGATAGAATTTGGAACTCAAAACTTTAAAAAAATGTTAAGATTGTTGTAAAATGTAATTGGGGAGAAATTTTATTTATATGAGTGTGTGTGTGGGTGTGTGTGGGTGTGAGAATTTTTTAAAGCAAGTTCATGGATCTCAACTTAAGAATAGGTAACTATCGTCTTTTGTAACAGAAGACATTTAGAATTAAAATTGTTTCTTAGATAATCACAATTTTTTAAATGATTATTCTCTGGTTTTATGGGGAAAATTGTTTTGAACTGTTGACTATAGACATCTGTTATGTCCGCTTCATGTTTCTATGTTGATATATATGTATGTGTATGTATATACATATATATATATAAACATATATATATACATTTTTTTTGTTTGTTTTACTTTTGAAGTGGGGCAGATGGAGAACATATCACCTGGGCAGATCATTGATGAACCTATTCGTCCAGTGAACATTCCTAGGAAAGAGAAAGATTTTCAAGGAATGTTGGAATATAAGAAGGATGATGAGCAGAAACTTGTCAAGAATCTCATCTTGGGCAAGTATATTTTGCATGAAACAACAGCATACTTAAACAAGCTGGATTAATACTCCATTTGACATAGCTATATAGCTTTTAAGAATGCCCCAAATAAAGTTTTTTTTTAAAATGTCCCCCTTATGCCCAAACACCTATATGTTGATATTAATACATGATGATTAAATGGTTCGAACACAAGATTTCACTTTTTGCTGCTTATCAGTAGCATTGGTTTATTTTTCTTCTACCACATGTGGTTGGAATCATGTTACTAGAGAGAAAACTCCATAATGGCAGGAAAGCAGTGGTGTAAACAAGGTGTTAATGGAAGAAATATTTTCATAGAAGTATAAGATAGGTGGGGAATAGGAGAATCTCAAAGGAACTATGAAGAATATTAGAAACTTAGAAGAATAAAGGGTTCTACATAGAGCTCCCTCTATATTAACTTGCCCCAGCTCTATATTAACTTTTTAGTGGACTCTCTTTTAAGTTCTGGTCATCAAAAACATGGTCATCATCAACAGGAAATATTTATCTCTGACATGATTCATTGTACTTATTAATTACTTCAATAATGGTATTAATTTGGAAGTTGCAATTTCATACCTTAAAAGATTCCCTTCCACTAATACTTTTGTATCCTAAAAAATATTTGTGTTTATGTGATGACTAGCTATATAGGCCAGCCACAAAACCTTCTTTGTGTGATTTGAATATTATATGAAAATGTATTATTTTTTTCTTCCAGACTTGAAACCACGTGGAGTGGCTGTCAATTTAATCCCTGGGTTACCAGCCTACATTTTATTTATGTGTGTGCGACATGCTGACTACCTGAATGATGATCAGAAAGTGAGGTCATTACTGACATCAACAATTAACAGCATTAAAAAAGTATTGAAGGTCAGTTCATTCTTTGATTTATGAAAACTATTATAAGATGAATATTAGAGATGAGAAAATTGATATTGCAGTTATTTTCTGTGTTTTTGAAATGAATCCTCCTTCAGTGTGAGAAATGAGTCACCATTGAAGAAATGAGTCACCAGTGAAGTTTTTTGTCATCATAACTGGTGGATAACAATTTCTTTATGGGGGAAGATTACTTCTTTGAACTTAATCCATTTGTTTATTTTTAAAATGAAGTTTGAGGGCTAGGTGGCGCAGTTGATAGAGCACCAACTCTGAAGTCAGGAGGACCTGAGTTCAAAACACGGCCTCAGACACTTAACACAGCGTAACTGTGTGACCCTGGGCAAGTCACCCCAATTGCCTCAGCAAAAAACAAAACAAAACAAAAAACCCCAAGGTCTTAGGGTAGTGTTTTTGCTTTACAAGCAGTATGTTTAGTATTTTTTAAAAAAATCACTGACCCTGGGAAGCAGGAGACCTAGTCTTGAATCTGGGCTTTGATGCCAGCTCTATGACTAAGATAAGCCATTTTAGTTTTCTGTGCCTTAGTTTCCTCTTCTGAAAATAAAGGGGGATAATCATTGCACTACATGTCTCATAGGCTTATTAGAAGGGATAGCACTTAGAACACCTTAAAGTGTTATATAAATGAAAGTTTTCTCTGCTTCCAGGTCCTATCTGGAAGGAAATTTAAAGTTATTTAATGGAATAAATCTGTAGAGATAACATGCTATAGTTACTTTCATATATATATATATATATATAAACCTTTATCTTCTTTCACCAAAATTTCCCCTAGGATATGAAATACTTAATTAGGAGAAACATAATCCATATCAACAATATGAGAAGAGACACTGAAACATCAAAATCACCCATTTTACAGTTTCCAATTATAATGGTGACATAAAAGGTTGTAGAGGAATCTTACATGTAGGGCACAATTTTTAGGAAGGGCAGCATTAAATGATGATCATCAAATTCCAAGGTGTGTAGTTGGGGGAGAATAAATAATTGCCTTCATCCAGTGCAGTACTGCACAAAAACAAACATCTAGAAGACTAAAGGGAATTCTTGGGAACAGTAGGTCAGTAGGCCTAGTTTGCCAGTGCTCTGGCTGGATATGCCTCAAGGGGCCCGATTCAGGAATTGTTCTGGTAGGGAATCTACATAGGAATTTGAAACTTATAGAACTCTTGTCAGGGAAGCTGCAGGAGGAACAAAAACATGCAATACTCTGATAAAGGATGCTTTGGTGGAACTTTAATAACCTCTAGGGGCCTGAAGACTCTCACCCCCTATAATCTGTGGCATACCAGAGGAGGGAGGAACCAGGAAATCTCTATCAGAACCAAACAAGGTCTCACCATACCATCCAGAAGTGTTACAGAGGGTAGATCCTATCCATGGCACAAATTCCCATAATTAGGGACTGAATCTGGAGCTATGAATAAACAGAAAAAGAAACCAAATACAAGGACAATAAGAGTGATGAATTTACATGTAATTAAAAGTTCTTGAGGAAAGAATTATAAGGGGGATAAATTGCTTAGAACATAAGATTGAAACCCTCATCCAAATAACTGATTTTCTTAAAATCAGAATGGAATAAACAAAAGTTAGTAACTCTAGGAGACAGCAAGAAGTATTAGAAAGAAATCAAAAAAGGGAGAAAAAATTGAAGATATTAGGTTTCTAATGTCAAAACCAACTGATCTGGAAAACAGATCAAAGGAAGGAATTAAGAACCATCAGACTTACTGAAAACCATGACCAAACCAAAAAATTCAAGACATTATATTTCAATAAATAATAAATGAAAATTGCCATAATCTATTAGGGTCAGCTAGGTGGCACATTGGACCATTGGTGGCACAGGGCCAGGAGTCTGGAGGAGTCAAATTTGGTCTCAGATACTCATTAGATGTGCAACCCCAAGCAATTCACTTAACTCTATTGGTCTCAGTAAAATGAGGTGGAGAAGGAAATAGCAAAACTCACTAGTGTGTTTTCCAAGAAAGCCTCACAGAGTCACACAGGATTGGATTTATTATTAGAAACAGAAGGCAAAATGAAAATAGAAAAAAATTCACTGGTCACCTCTTAAAAACAAACCAAAAAAATCTCCCAAATTTAAAAATGCCCAGCAATGTCATTGTTAAAAGAAAATGTAAATAGCCAGAAAGAATTTTTAAATACCAAAGAACTATAATCAGGATCAAGTAACTGTTGATAGCAACTAAAAGAGGTGAAAATCTTTGAGTAAGATACTTCAAAGAACAAAAAATTGTAAGCAAAAGTTTACTATCAAAAGTATAAGGCTGAATTTAATTCTATATTTTGTTTTGGAAGGTAATTGGGGTTAAGTGACTTGCCCAAGAACACACAGCTAATAAGTGTTAAGTGTGTGAGCGAGATTTGAACTCAGATTCTCCTGACTCCAGGGCTCAAGCTCTATTCACTGTGCCATCTAGTTGCCCCTTGAGTTTAATTGTAGAGGGGAAAAAATGGCCTGCTAATAGAAAATCTTTTCCATATATTCCTGGTAAGATCAGATAAGTAGATACTTTTAAAAAGTAAAGATAGGAGTCAATAGATATAAAGAGACTAAATAAGAGGCTTATGTTACTGTGTTCCTAAAGAATCGTGATGCTTTCAAAGGTCAAAAATGACATTAAATAAGAAAATTGAGGATGGTTTTTGTTTGATAATCCTAAGAGAGGAAAGACAGGGAAAGGATAAAAGGAATACACTAGAAAGAAATAAGAAAGAACTTATTATTTCTCATAATTAGGGCAAAATGTAATAATGGAAAATTTGGCTCACATGCATATATCCACCCAGTTTTTGGTAAAGAATTATATTAAGCTCATTAGGAATATGGATAGGAACAGAAAAGGGCAAGGGGAGATTTAAGGGAAAAAAGAGTTGGGGGGGAAATCATCACAAATAGATTGTAAAGGAGCTATTGGAAGAAAGAAAAAATAAGAAGAGATAAACATCTGAATGAGATAAAGAGGATAGTCCAATGGTAGTGTAAAGGGCTGAAACTCTGAATAAGTGCACTTAAATCAGACAACCAAGCACTTAAAGCTAATTACCTATTGGACAATAACTCTATTAGCATGTTTGGAATTTCTCTTCTCACAGTTAATGCTAGCTCAATGCTTGGGGTTAAGAGAATTGTAAGGAGGGATTAGGAAGTGGAGTGAGAGTAGCCAGCCTCACTTTAGAGGACAACAAGAAGGGACGTTGGTAGAGAGTTTTTGGCAGTTTTGTCCATCTTCTTCACTTCTCCCCCTAAAGACCAAGGATTTTTGTTTGTCCTGACTCTGGCTGATTCTGTGGCTTCAAGGGGGCTAACCTGGACTTCACATGGAAGACCATTTTTGTTATAGATAATATTAATCAAATTCTATTTTTACACCTTTTTTGTAAGTATGAGACAGGGGCAAAAAGAGGGCTAAGTATCACAGAATATGATGGAGCAATCATGTACCTTGAATATAAAAGATATGAACTCGCCCATAGTATGGAATAAGAGAGCAGAATTGAATAGAAAGCAGAACTCAGTAATGTGAAGTATACTTGAAACATAAAGATTCATAAAACATAATATATAAATAAATAATGCATTGAAACAGAATTATATTATTCTTCAGATGAAATCACAAAAGCATGGACAGCGATTGTGATCTCAGATAAAGAAAAGGAGAACATATATTGATATGAAATAATCAGAGTTTGGGTATACCTTGTATATTATACTTGACCTAGCATCTATGTTCTTAGAAGAAATGTTAATCAAATAACATGGAAATAGAAAACTATAATTGTGACCCTTTAAAAAAAATGAAACAAGAAAGAAATTAAGGACCTGAATAGAATTTTAAAATGCTATGTTACAGATGTATCATGATTATGGAATTAAAAATTGTTTTTGGCACCTTTACAACAACTGACCATTTGGTAGGGCATAAAAACTTCATAAAACAAATACAGAATATTAAATGCATTCTTAATGACCATAATGCAATGAGAACACTAATCAATAAAGGGCCTTTAAAGAAAGAAATTAAGCTTAATGGATACTAAATAATGTAATCCTTAAGAATTGATAGGTCAGAGAATAACTCATAGAATCAATAAATAACTTCATCAAAGAGAAAAATAACAATAAAACCATACAGCAAAACTTTTGGAGAGTAATCAAAAGTAGTCCCTGAAGACAAATTTGTATCTCTTAAAGTACTTTCATCATCAGATCAATTGAGTATGCAAAGAAGGAAGGAAAGAATTAAAAAGAAAGACTATAAATAAGGAAACCCAAACTAAATACAAAATAGAAATTCTGAAAATTCAAAGAAGACAATAAAATAAAGTAGGAAAAAATTAAATTGGTAAATAAAGCTAAAAGCTACTTAAAAATTAATAAGCCATTAGGGATTTTGATTTTAGGGACTTAGAAGAAAAACAAATTGCCAGTACCAAAAAATAAGAAAAAGAATTTGTTTCTAATTAAAAGAAATAAAGGAATCTATTGGAAGCTATTTTGCCAATTATAAAACCACAAAATTAATAAATGGAATAAATAATTTATGAGAAATATAACATATTTGGATTAATAGGAGAAATGTAGAATTTAAATTAATCTTTGAAAAATATTATTAAAAAATCCATAACTGAACTCTCAAAGGAATTAACAGCAAGACTAAATGGATAGATGCATTCTATCAAACATTCAAAAGACAATTAGTTCCAATAATTGATAAGCTGTAAAAATAAGAAAAAAAGGGGGTCCTACTATGTATCTTCTGTAACTCAAGCATAATCTTTCTACCTAAACTAGAGAAACTCAAAGCAGAGAAAGAAAACCAATATTGCTAGTGAATATGGACACAAGAAATGTTATCTAAAAAACTACAATAAAATATTTAAGCGATTATACATGATGATCAGGGTGAATAAAAAAATTTGAGAAATAGGGATAAATGAACATTTCCTTAATATGGTTTATCTAAGATCAAGAGTTCAACATTACATATAATGAAACTGGAGTCCTCTTATGTAAGATTAGGAATAAGGCAAGGTTGTCTATTATTACTATAATTTGATCTGTTTACCTATAGCAAGAAAAAGAGATGAAGGGAATAAAAATGGATAAAGAGAAAAGAAAGGATCAATTTTTACAGATTATATGATGGTCTACTTAAAGAATTTTAGAGATTCAACCAAAAAGTTAATTGAAATTCTTAAAACTTAAGATAATTATCAGTGTATAAAATAAAACCACATAATTTGACTTCATGTATAATACCATCAAAACTCAATAGAAAAGAAATTAAATGAATATAATGACATAACAGACAATTTTTTTCAGAAATATAGACCTTAATGATTAGAGAGACATAGTTAGATTGGACTAATATAATAGAAATGATAAGAGACTAAGAGTCTTTACTTGAAGCTCATAAACTTGTTTTTTTGATAACTATTTTAATAAATAGGCTTCCTTTATAATCCTGTGCATTTTATTTTATGAATTTAAAAACATTCCAAGAATGGAGTTTGCAGACTGCCAAACAATCCATGATACAAAAAAGGTTAAAAACCTTTGACTCAAACAAATTTACTTAAATACCATACTAAACTACAAAAGAGTTACTCCATAAAACTTGAAAAAATGTCAAATTCATTTAGAGAGGAAGGAAAAAGCCAAGAAGCTGAAAGGAAATAAATTAGAAATGAATATGGAAGAATACCTATTGGATCTATAGATAAATGGAGAATTCCTGACTAAACAAGAGAAAGGTCCACAGGAAATAAAATTAACCATTTTAATTTCACAAAGTTTTTAAAATTTGTTCAAGAAAAAACAACATGGCTATGATTATAAGAGAAGCAGATAAATCTTTGCAACAAGTTTCTCTGATAAAAGTTTTATCTTAAAATATGTAGAAAGTCTATACATGGTATAGACTTTGGTATAGAAGGAAATGGAATACTTCTATTCCATATCATCATGACTTTTTGGAAACAGGCTCTCCCAAGTGGAGATTGCTACTTTTACTCATTCACTTATTCTTTCATTCATTCTGCCTTATTTTTCTTTATTTTCTCAAGTCCTGTTTAGAAAGTATTAATGGGATACTTGATTCCCAAAAGCTAGCTTTATTTCTATTTAGAGACAAATCAGAATCAGGTTAACTTGGACATTTAGGCACAGTAACTGGGACAAATGTGGGGGCTTTAGCCCAAGAGGGATACAGGGGCATAGAAACAGACTAAAGGCTAAAGATACTAACAAAATGAGATGAATTCTGGAACTATAGAAAGTAGTACTATTGTAAAAGGAAGATAAATGAAAGTTCTAGAAGATTTTCCTGCTTTCCTAAGAAGATATCTTCTTTCCTCCTAGGAAGGGAACTTTTAGTGGTGGAAAGGGTCGGGCCACCACGCCACCTGATTATTGTATATGTATGTAATTGTAAGGGATGTAAGGAATTGCCTTTTTTTCTGATTTAAAAAAAAGTTACATTTTAGCTGCTTGAATGGTAAGGAGAGCTTGTCTATGAGGAGGGAAAAAATTGAGTATTTTCCCCATGAAACTTGCAAAGAATTCTATTATTTGAAACTATTGATATTCTGCTAGCAAAAAAGCATGTATTTTCATTTGCAAAATGAATGCTATAATTACCTATGTAGTGACTTACAAAAAGTAGAATATAGGATCTCTTTTACTGCTTTCAAATGTCTACTTTTCCAAGGAAAAATGAGACTTAGAACAATTTTTTTACTCTTATTTCAGAAAAGAGGGGATGATTTTGAAACTGTTTCCTTCTGGTTATCAAACACATGCCGATTTTTGCACTGTTTGAAGCAATACAGTGGAGAAGAGGTGAGAATACCTTTCCCTAATATTTAAAAAGAAGTAAATTTAAGTGTTTTACCTATACACATTAGAAGACAAGATTCAACATGATTTGGAACATTAAAGATTATTGTTTAATATCCACTTCACATGTACAATAAGCCCTTGTATATTCAGAGGCAACATGGCAGATGAAATGAACTCCCCATGACACAGCTGAAATCTGAAGAAAGGTAATGCAACAATATTTAGGAGGGCCAGAATTAAGAACAACACCTTTTTGACTATTGATTTGATTAATATTTGCATTGAGCCTATTTGTAGTTAGATGTATTACTTATTTGGTTTTTCTCAAGAGAATTTATTTCAACAAACATTTAAGTGTCTACTAATTCCCCGGTACCAGACACAAAGGCATGTATGAAAATAGTCTCTACCTTTAGAGTGAGTAGTAAAGGGCAGACTTTCCTAAATTTGGAACTTGTCCCCTTACATGGACAAGAAGTTTCAGAATATTGTGTCGTGCCCAGAGTGTACAATACTAGAATCTGTAGGAGAGATATTTAGAGAATATTAGAATCCATTCTTAGGAGCTTATGATGTGCAGTACCTTGTACTAGTCAATTTGCAAAGATTCAAAGTTAGTTGAGATGGTCCTTGCATCAATGAGTGTGGAGGGATGGGTGACCAAAGTCTGGTAAACTCATCCTGTTATAGAAAAAGCTCATAATTTTCTGTAGAAAGCTGTGGACTAAAAGGAATTAAAGTATACAAATGTAAATGTGACAGATGAACAGGGGCTCTGTGATTTTAAATGCAGTGTTTTTATGGAAACCTTGCATAAAGAAGATTACAGCAAAGCAAAAAAAAAAAAACCTACAAATATATTACTTCTTCATCTATTTAGACATCCCATTGAAATCATTGTGTGGATAGTAAAAAGTGAAAAGAAGTGAAATATAGATCACCAATAGTATGAAGTAAACAGAGCAGCAAAACACAAAGAAAAATAGGAGCTACCCAAAGTTTATTGAAACCAGCTTGAACTCATTCATCAATGCCAATTGTTATATTTTCAGTGTGAGCATCTATGCCTTGGAAGTTTACAAATGTGATAGATTAAATCTAAAAACATTTCTTCACATACATTTTCCCTTGGAGAACCTGTTGCTAAACATTTACTAGCACACTTCGGCCTGCCTCTCTTTTTCTAGAATTCCATTTAAACAAGTACTATCAAAATATCAATTTTTTCCTTGTCAAAACCACATGCATCTCAACTTGCGCAATACAGATGTAATTATGTCTGATAAATGAAAAACATTAATAATGATAACCATAAATCTTTCTGTTCAGAAGCTTGATAATGAATGTAGTATCCTTTTGGTCCCATTACTAATAGTTCATGAAGATTAGTGCTTAAGGCCTTTGATATTCTAGTGTAGAGTAGTGAAGCTGAATTTTTATTAAAAAGTTTGTGTCTGTTAAGTTTTGGTATTTTTCACATATCCTACCCTACAACTCAATTTTTTTATTTTCATTTATTTTGCTAGGTAGGAAAAGGTGACAAAGAGCCCCAACTGGCAGGTTAATAAATTTAGATTTGATCTAGTAGGCAGGAAGTATCAGAAAAATGACATATCAAAGGTAGTTTTTGAGAGAAATTTAACAACCACAAGCAGGAGAGATTGAAACAGGAATGGCCCTAGTGCCAGAAAAAAACAGTTAAAATGCTGTTGTGGTCATATGGGTCTTCATGGGAAGACTTTGGCCTACAATGATAGCCACAAAAATAAAAAGGAAGTGGAAGAGAGTAGAATTATACCTTTTTACCAAAGAAAGGATAATTGTATCAAAAAGGAGAAGAGGAAAATTTCATTTTGCTTTTGGAAAATCAATCTTGCCTTACAATTTAGGGATTTATGAAGCACAATACACCTCGCCAGAATGAACACTGCCTCACCAACTTTGACTTGGCCGAGTACCGACAGGTGCTGAGTGACTTGGCAATTCAGATCTACCAGCAGCTTGTTCGAGTATTAGAGAACATTCTTCAGCCAATGATTGGTAAGTTTAAAAGGATAATGAAATATTATGACTAAGTATATCGTTATCATACTACTGTTTTGTGAGAATAGTATTTTGGAAGTAGGCTCCGTCTGTTGTAGCACTTAACAATAAATAAGTACTGCAGATCCAGCACTCTCTGCCCACCCCCGATATTCTTACTTAATTGCAGATCACTTCCTATGACAAATAACCTCTTAAAATATGTCAGTATTTTGCAACCTGAGTATTCATCCAAGTATTTGTAAGCCCAAAAATTCTTCTGAAAGATGATTTCTCTACAAATTTAGTTATTAGACTGCACACAGATTAGAATAAGGGTTTTTGTAATTAAATTCACTTCAATTGTTGTCACCGACAAGCATTTTTGGATATGAATCTAATCAAAAAATTATTGACTAATTTAGATCATTGGTGTCCAAATTAAATAGATATGGATCCCTGCAGCTAGATTTAGAAACCATAAATTAACATTGTTGTTTTTATTTGCCTTATTAAATATTTCTAAATTACATTTTGATCGAGTTCAAAAGTCCTTAAGGCTGCCTGGCACCTGTAGGTAATGAGTTTGATACTTCTGACCTAGAGAACATGAGTTTTGAAATTAAGGTGGATACCTGTGGTTCTCACAACCATGGTTAACTGTGACTTGTTTTAGTCCCTATGTTGTAAGTTATCATGAGTTGTAGATTTAGAGCTGGAAGAGGCCTTAGTAATATTCATCCCTCATTTCACAGGTAAAGTCAAAACCACTTATCCAGTGTTTCACAGTCACAAGTGGAGTCAAGATTTGGCTAGAGACACACACACACACACACACACACACACTTCCCAAAATAAACATTTATTAAGCCTGTCCTGTGTCCTAGAGGCAATGAGGTGGTGCCACAGTGCACAGAGCACCAGGCCTGGAGTCGGAAGGACTCATCTTCCTGAGTTCAGTCCAACCTGAAACATTTACTAGCCCTGTTAGCCTAGGCAAGTCACTTTCATCCTTTGAGGAAGGAAAAGACAAACCCCTCTAGTACCCTTGCCAAGAAAACTCCCTGAGCAGTAGGAGATCTGTGGAGTCACAGTCAGAGGATTGAACATGAGGCACTTGGTGCTGAAATCAATGGAACAATCCCTACTAAAGAAGCTTATGTTCTAAAGGGAGATGCAAGTACACATATAAGTACAAACAATGAGAATATAAGAATAAATACAAAGTAATTAAATACGGAGTAGGCTGGGAGAGGAGCTCTAGCAGGTCGGGGAGTCGGGAAGAGTTTTGTATAGAAGACAGTGCTTCAGTTGCCTCTTGAAGGAAGAGTAAGGGTTTGGGGAAAGCCCAAGGTGGGAAGGTCCTGAGATGAGAGAGGGAGTGTGGTCCCTGAGGGGCAGCCTTCAGAGTGGAGGAGAGTGAGCTGCCGATCTTGGGCCTGGAAAGCGGGCTGGGAAGCCAGGTGAAGGGCTTTAAGGCAGCTGGGTGGCAGGGCAGATAGAGGGTTGGGCAGTCACGCCACCTTGTCTTCCTGAGCCCAGATCTAGCCCCAGACAGCAACCAGTTGTAGGTAGGACCCTGGGCAGGGCATTTAACCCTTTTACAACTTTTTTTAAAAAGAAAAGAAGACTAAAACAGAGAACTTTAAATGTGACCCTACAGATGATAGGGAGATGTTAGGTGGTCCTTGAGGAGGGGAGCGGCATGGTCAAATTATTTTGTGCTTGGATCAGCAAGTCCCTGATTCCTGCCTTTGTTCAGTGGCAGTTTGACACTCCGGTCAAGTCCCTTGACTTCTCTGAGTTTTAGAAGTTGGATTTGATGGCCCCTTTAGCAGCCCTTTCTCCTCTAAATCTAAGATCTTGTAATCCACATTTGTGGAAGACCCCCTGGGGCAGCACTGTGGAGGCTGGGTGAAGGTGAGGCCCGTGGCCCCAGGGCCTCCCCAGCAGCGGCTGCAGCAGTCCGGGCATGTGCCCGCAGAGGAGGCCTGCACCGGGGGAAGGCCGCAGGGTCAGTGGGAGGCACAGGGCAGGCCAGGGGCATTGTGGATGGTGAGAGTGAGCCAGAGACAGGCCAGTTCCGGGCTCAGGTGGGGGCCTTCCACACTAAGACAGCACGGTGTGATGCTGCAGATCTCCCTGGGGTCACCGGCTGCAGCACTACTCTGTAGCTGGATGGAAGCATGGGCTCAGTACTGGAGGGAAACTAGAAACCTAGGAAAGCACAGGCAGGAAGAGCCGGGAGCCCCAAGTTTCTCCGGGAGGAAGTTGGGAAGACTCATCTGGCTGGTTTTGTGGGCCTCAGACACTTCCTAGTCGTTTGATCCTGGGTAAGTTGCTCGCCCCCTTTGCCTGTTCCCTCACCTTCACTATGAGCTGGAGAAGGGAATGGCAAAGCGCAGCAGTACCTCCAGCAAGAAAACCCCACATGGGCTGGTGAAGAGCAGGGCACGACTGAAACAACTGAACAGCAGCAAACATGATACGCCTCCGCCTGCTGTGGGGGCCATTTCTAATCTCGTATGTTGGCTGAGCTGAGCAAGTTTCCTGCAATACTTTCCCCATTTTCTTTCTTCTATCTTAATTCTGTTTACTGTTCATGTTTCCTGAGTAACTCAGCAATTAACCAACTCTGGGCCCAAGGCTTATGGGGAACATAAAGCTCCTCCCTAAAGACCTCTTTAAACTTTGAAAAGAAAGATGACAAGAAAGTCCATGTTAAAGGCAAGGGAAAGTTTAACTTAGCCAGTTCTTCTCTTTTCTATTTATGCAAAAATAGCTTCATTGCCAATCAAGAAGTTTGCTTTTGACCTCTAAATAATCCCCAGTCTTGACTGCAGGTGCAAGCTGAGGAATTTTTTAAAAAATCCAATTAGTGGGTAGTCGTTAAAGGCAGAAGGAAAAAGATGTTGAATTAATTATACCAACCAAGTTCATTAAAATTGTTCCCTAGTTCTCCATTTCCTTTTTTATTTGACCATTTGTCCTCATTTTGACATCACATATAGCATGCAAAAAAACCTACCAATACAATACAGTATTTTCTATTATGTACATTTGTTTTCCTTCATTACTGAGAATGGGAATTAGAACATAATGTCTAATTAAAGCTTTGTAATCTTCTTGAGGGTAGATGAAATTTTTGAAAAGATAAGCCATGCACAAATATGTAACAATCATTAAATTTTATTTGCATCTTTGACATTTCCCCAAAGTAATTGCATTCAACTGTGTAATAGGAAAAATTCGAAGGCTGTACTTTGAAGTTTCTATTCACATTTCCAAAGAGTCTCCTTTACTTTTTAAAGTTTTCACTTCCCCTCAAAAACTAAAGGTTGCAGGTAGCCACGAAGCTATCTCTGTTGGGCCTGTATCCCAAAGATATCATAAAAAAGGGAAGAGAATCCACATGTGCAAAAATGTTTGCAGCAGCCCTTTTTATAGTGTCAAGAAATTGGAAACTGAGTGGATGCCCATCCAGTTGGGGAATGTCTGAATAAGTTACGGTATATGGAATGTTATAGAATATTATTGTTCTATGAGAAACGACCAGCAGGATGATTTCAGACAGACCTGGAGAGACTTACTGATGCTAAGTGCTGTGATAGAACCAGGAGAACATTGTACATAGGAACAGTAAGATTATACAATGATCAATTCTAATGGACATGAGATGATTCAGGCCAGTTCCAACGGTCTTGTGATGAAGGATCTGTACCCAGAGAGAGAGGACTGTGGAAACTAAGTGTGGATCACAACATAGTATTTTCACGTTGTTGTTTGATTGCATTTTGTTTTCTTTCTCATTTTACTTTTTGATCTGATTTTTCTTGCGTAGCATGATATTTGTGGAAATAGGTATAGAAGAATTGCACATGTTGAATATATATTGGGTTACTTGCCATCTGGGGAGGGAGGAGGGAGAAGGGAAGGAAAAAATTTGGAGCATGAGGTTTTGCAAGGGTGAATGTTGAAAATTATGCATATATTTTGAAAATAAAAAGCTTTAATTAAAAAAAAACTTAAAAAAACTAAAGGCTGTACACTATTCCTTTGAAGTTCATTAATTCTATCAACATTTATATTTGAGTTTGGATAGGAAGTTTATCTTTTAGTCTGTATATCAAAGCAAGTGTACGTGGTAACAATTTGTACAGGCTTTTTTTATTGAGAACTTACCACTCACCTGCTCAAGATAAAATATCACCATTATTGGCAAAGCTAAGCTTTCATTAAAGATTTCAGAGAATTTTCTCTCTGAAATATAATCTAGTAGGGCTCTCATTGCCAGAAATTGTGAGATTTAACACAAAAAAGTATTGTTAATAATAATACCTATATAGTACTTTCTCTCTGAAGTAAGTAGTATAAGTAAGCTCAGTGGTCAGAGTACTGTGCCAGAGTCAGAAATATCTGAGTTCAAATCCATCCTCAGATACTTACTAACTAAACAATCCACTTTAACTGCTTGCCTTAGTCCACTGAAGAAAGGAAATGGCAAAGCAATCTATTATATTTGCAAGAAAATCTCCTATGGAGTCATGAAGAGTTGAACACTCTTGAACCAGCAATAACAACAAAGTACCATCATCTACCATCTTGAGACTTAGGAATGTTGTGTCAGCAAATATTTGAAGTTTGATTCCAATTTAGAGACCTCCCCTGCCTCTAGGTCTGCTGTGCTTTTCACCCTTCCATAATAACTCTTCCTGTATAACTGAGATGGGGAGAGATGCCTGGGAAGTTAGGAAGAGGTTACAGATAGGAAAAACCTCAGGAAGTATTTACCATAGTAGAGAGTCTTTTTTCAAAGGAGTTTAAAGTCACTCTCTCTAAGACTAAAAAACACTTTATAGAAATGATGTCCTCCTATCAAGTCACCACAGATATTTAAATTGCTAGAAGACCATATTTGAGCTAGGAAATCTTGGAAAGGGAGAGAGATTCTACAAGTCTGAGAGTAGATTATGGTTTTAATAAGCAACTATCTTCTTTCATAAGCATCAAAAAACTTTGGGATATGAGGCAGAAATTGGCCTAAACTTTAAAATAAAGTTTAACTTAATTTGTTTGCTTTGCCGATTCAGATAAAATTTATTTTTTTTATAATAATAGCACACAGCTTATCTACTTAGCCACCTCTCTTTTAAAATGGCTCTTAGACTAAACCATCAAGATTTTAAGACTTCAGGAAAATAACTGCACCAAAAGAAGTAATAAAAACTCCTCTCTTTTAAAATTCTGTGCCTTTACTTCTCTTCCTTGTATTTTGAGATTATGATCATTATAATAGCATTCTAGACCTCTTACTATGTATAAATACTACACCAAGTGCTTTACAAATATTAGCACCCATCTCCCAGGGTGGTTGTAAGGATCAAGTGAAATGATATCTGGAGAGTACTTCCCAAACTCTAAAGCACTATATAACTGGTAGCTATTATGATGATGATTCTTGTGGTCACTACTTTATTTAGTGTTCCTATCTAGAAGCCCCAGTATGTGAAACACTTTTTCCTATAATGAAGCACATTTTACATGTAATGTTTTAGGTTCTTTTCCCATCATAAGCAAGTTTCTTTAACTTGTCTTTTATTTTAACATTTTAGTCTTGCATTTTGTCCTTTGCCAGTTATTGTGATTCTGTTCTTACCCCAAACTAGTTTCTGGCATGTTGGAGCATGAAACCATCCAGGGAGTGTCAGGAGTGAAGCCCACTGGACTACGAAAGAGAACCTCCAGTATTGCAGACGAAGGCACCTATACATTGGATTCCATCCTTCGGCAACTTAACGCCTTCCATTCAGTTATGTGTCAGCATGGAATGGATCCAGAATTGATCAAGCAAGTGGTTAAACAGATGTTCTACATTGTGGGTGCCATTACTTTGAATAATCTTCTCTTACGGAAGGATATGTGCTCTTGGAGCAAAGGCATGCAGATCAGGTGAGCAAATGACAGGTCTTGTCTCCTCTGAAATCCATCTCCCAAAGGGAGGACAGGGGAAGAAAGTACCTCCTCTTGGACTTTAAATTCACCTACCCTGATCTGCGGATAATTAGTAACATATTTAGAACTTCAGACTAATAACATTATTTCAGAAGAAGTGTTGAGGCCAAAAAACAAGGAAGGAATGGAGGTTCAATCTCTTTACATTCCTGGTTACCCAGCCTGTATTTTTTTTACCCATTCTTTGATTTCACAAGGTCTCATCGATTATAAGCATTCACCTGTGCTTTGCTAGTCTCCTTAGTAGAAAGACTTTCTCCATTTAGAAAATGAGCATACTTTTGGGAATTGGGAGTTAAAGGATGAGTTAAAGCCCTCCCATGCCTTCTATGGCAAAGTATAAAGGTTTGGACAAGAGTCACTCAGGATGGGTAGGCAGGAGGGATAGTATCTGTAGGGTATCAGTACAGAGCATTGGAGTATAAGATTGGAGGCTTCTATGCTATTAAATATGTACTGGGTGAAAGTTCATGTTCTTTTATATATGCATACTTTTACATCTCTGTGCTGAAAAATAAACCAAACACACAATTACTAATATGTGCAAAACTATCTCAGTCCCAGATTATTTAACTATTTTACTATGTGTGTGGTATCATATTTACATATTATACACAGAGGCACCTTCAATGCCAGGACTAAGACTTCATCTTTTAGCTTTGATCAAGTGCCTTCTGGGCATACCTTCTAATATGGTTAATGATTTAAATAAAAACTGTAGTACTTATTCTATGGGTGATTACAAAATTTAAGTAGCATATTCATTTTTCTTAATATTAATCCTGACATTAACTTTAAATTCCATGTTAACTTTGTTGGCTTCCTCCCGAAACCCCTGAGGTGCTTGACTAGCTCTGCTTGTTTATGGAGTTTCTAATTCCCTCCTATTGTGCTTTCTTTAGATGCGATACCCTCTACCCCATGTTCTTTCTGAGCGCCTGGCAATAAGAGAGAAAGCTCAGGTCTTAGGGTTTTGGATACCTCAGTCAGTGCCCAGAAAAGAGAGGTTTTAGCTCAAAATTCCCTTTATTTCTTCTCATTTCAACTCTCATGCTATGCTATTATGCAATAAAGAAACACATCTCTGAAATTTTAATGGGAAACAAAAAAAAGTTCTGGTGGGAGAATGGAAATGATTCATTTTATTAAAAAAAATTGGTTTATAATTAGCTTTCAGAATGTCTTTATTCCATAATGCAAGGAGTCACATAGATTTTGTGTTTTCGTTTGCTTTTTTTCTTTTACTATTTAATTCCACTTATTTTTTGATGGAATGACTCAGTTTCTATCTTCAATTAAATATAAGATTTACTGATCACTTAATTTTTTAGGATCACAGCCAAGAGCACAGAAGTTATTTATGATGATTTTATTTTCAGGGACAAGTGATTATAAAAGAAAATGGAACAAAAATACTGCCTGTCACATTCTATTTGAAAGTTCTGACAAGGTTGCTGAAAGTTTGATCAGATATATTCATGACAGCTGTGACACATGCCTTCTCAAATCTCTCTTCACACAGGTACAATGTCAGTCAACTAGAAGAATGGCTCCGTGACAAGAATCTGATGAATAGTGGGGCCAAGGAAACTTTAGAGCCCCTGATTCAGGCTGCTCAGCTTTTGCAAGTGAAAAAGAAAACAGATGAAGATGCTGAAGCCATTTGTTCCATGTGTAATGCTTTAACTACTGCACAGGTAAACAACTTTCTTTTTTTTCTGAAAATGATATTTAGTATTTTAGAGTATCTTGAGTCCCTAAGCAGGGATCATGGGGCTAGAAAACACTTGAAAAGGTCAAGCAATTAATCCTTCTTTCTTTAGGAGAGATTCTTAAACATGTGAGGAGGGGGAGGAAGGGGCCCTTTTGGATGTCTTCTCAGAATAATGACTTTAAATGCATTAAATAAAATGTGTTGAATTACAAATAAAACTAATTGTATTAAAATATTTTTAAAACAAATATACAGACCTCTGGGGATGCTTTATCCAATTACAGTAAAAAAAATATATAACATCTATAGATATATAATATATATTTAATGACTATAAAGCACTTTCACATGTAATATTTCACTTAATTCCCACAAAAACCCTGTGAAGTAGGTAGAGTGCCAGTTATTATTATCCTCATGCTAAGCTCCTATTTACATAACCTCTTTTTTTAAGCCTATGAGAAAATATGATTAAATTTGTAGAAATTTGTTTTATGGTCAACTTTTGTTAATGAGTATATCAGTTCTGTAGTGATTAAGAGGACTGACTTGAGGAAAGTATTTTTTCAAGTCTTGCACCTGGCTCATGCTAATTCTAAGGTGGTGCACAAGGCCTGAAGCTCTTAGTGTCCCAGCATATGTGAGAGACAATGAGAGACGGACAAGCATTAGTGCATAATTTCCATAATAGAAACCTCCTGTTTGAATGAAATACAGTTCTGGACAGCATTCCCCTACCAAAAAAAAAATGCACATACGTGTGTATGTGTGTATTATATTTTGCTAGCTTTAAGTATAATTACTTGTCACTTATGTCTTTCACTTGGACCAGTTTGGTTTGATTATTATTACTTTTTAAAATTCTAACTCTTTTTGGTTTGGTGTCATCTAGGCAGCTAGATGTTACAGTGGCTAAAGCACTAGGCTGGATAACCTCTGTTTGCCTTAATTATTTTCAGCTGTAAAATTGGGATAAAACAGTACCTACTTTACAGAGTCATGCAGGTCAAATGTGATAATATTTGTAAAGTGCTTATTTATCACAGTGCCTGGCATATAATAAGTGCTTTGGATATGCTTGTTCTCTTTTCCCCATCATTCTCAAATCTAGCTCATAGAGCTCTAAAATGCCATTTGTCCTTTGCTTCCAAACAGCATCTTTTAAACTTAAATCTTCCCAGTCATCATCTTCAAAATTGTGATAGATAACACTTTACATTTTCAAAGTGCTTTCACAGATATTCATCATGAACAATTATTATTTTATTTTAAACCTGTGATTGAAGAACAAATATCAATAAGAAGAAACATTTGTTGATATATGTGTATTTTTATTGGACCAAATACTATGTTTTAGCTAAAGTATAAGTACAATATTACTTAATAATAAGCTGAACATAATACATTTCTCCTAGATCGTAAAAGTTTTGAATTTGTATACTCCAGTTAATGAATTTGAAGAAAGAGTCTCCGTATCATTTATACGTACTATACAGGTGAGATACTGGTTCTTTTCCTCCATTACTTGGTTAATTTACTGATTTTTTCTTTTAAATCATTTTTGAATGAATATTTGACATTTTAATTAAAATAGTTTCATTTTCCTCTATTCTCTGTTTTGGTTTTCATTGAATTTTCTATATTACCATTTGTTAGGTTTTTTATTTGCAGAAATCTAGAGAAATAAACTGATTTTTAAAACTTGAACACTATATAACAAGAAAAAAATTAGTACTTTTGCAAGTTATTTTTAATTTTTTAATCAAATCAGCCTTTGTAGCTCTAATGAATTGTTTCTTATCTTTTCATTTTTCTAGATGCGTTTACGAGATAGGAAAGACTCTCCTCAGTTGCTCATGGATGCGAAACATATCTTCCCTGTTACCTTCCCTTTTAACCCATCCTCCCTTGCGCTAGAAACCATTCAGATCCCAACCAGTCTGGGGCTGGGGTTCATTGCAAGAGTCTGAACCAGCACACATACACAGGCAGAAGCTGCTGACAATAGATTCATGCTTGAAATAAGAACCCATTATTTCTGAGCTATTGAAAACACATTTTTAAAAAGGAAAAAACCCTGCATATTTCCTAAAACGATAGGTGGATAACTGGAAATCTCTTTAGAATACTTGGACTGCTCTGGATAAAAAAGCATGTTCTAGGATGACACATTGCTTTCAGAGTGACATTTCCATATCCGGCCTTTTAGGCAGCCAGAGTTGGAATACAAGTAAATGGCAAAAAAAAGAAACTGAGTCTTCAGCCACCAGGATCCATTTTAAATCCTTAGCATCTCATTTAAGTAGCATAAACTAACCATAGGTGAGTTGTTGATAGACAGGGAGCAAAACCTCCAGGTTAAATGGAAGACTTGAAAGAAAAAGGACAATATAGTTAAATAAGTAGTAATTTAGGCATCAATTATGTTTATAACTTGTCAAACTGGAATGGAGAAATAAACTGGCAAACTATAAAGTAATTTTTCAAATAATTTCCTTATTTGTGATTGTCACTATAATATACAGTGTGAGGTGTCAAGAGATTTCTTGGCTTTATTGTATAGATAGGTATTCATTGATTTGTATTCTAGTTTACCAGACATTTTAAACTGTTGCTGCTTATGGTGTTCTTTTAAATGTAAAACAGTATTCTTAGGCACTACAATAATAATATTCTTCTATCAACTTTGTTTACAATCCAATACTGTCTATAATTCCAACTGGATCATATGCAATTGTCAACAAATATCAAGAAAATGATAACCAAGCACAAGTAACACACTGGAAGTAACAGAATAATTTTTGTTTAAGGAGGCTTATGAAAATGTTTGATATGTAGGGTGTAGTATTAACAAAATGATTTGTCTTATTTATTCAGAATTATGTTTTATGTTTGTGTATATGCACATATGTACTTATGTGTGTATATATTTATGTGTGTATGTGTGTGTATATATGTATACACACAAATATAATATTTTTGATATCTTTTAAATCTTCCATCAAGTGTTTGGTTTGAGTTGTTGAATGAGATATCTACAATGCATGTTTTAACATTGGACGAGTTTCTTTGAGTCATTTTTCTAACATGTAATCTCAGTCAGGTGTGTAGAAAAGAAGGTTGAAATTTAATCATGATCCAGATTTGCATGATTGTCTTGAGACAGATTAGCCTATAAAGTACAGATTAAAAAAAATGTACAGTAAATATTTAATTATTTTCAACCTTTGAAACTACAGCATCTGCTCTCAGGTATCTGAGGCTGCTTAAGGGAGGCATCATGCTTGGAAGTTGGATGTTATTAAGTTTTGTAATGGTTTTTGTTCACAAGTACCAAAATATATAAGAAAAAGTTTAATGCTGTGATTCTAATTGGGATCCTCTCTAGGATTTTTTTTTTTCTCAGATCACTTAGTAAAATTAAGTTCTCATTTTGAGATATATAAAAACAAATCTTCAGGACTTTACCACAAATTCTAGTTTCAAGTAGTGTTTTGTGGTCAGATGACATGACTATTAAATCCTCTTGTAAGATTATTAATATTGTTGAAGTATAATGTGAAATATAAGTAGAAAATGAAGATTTTCAATTTAATGACAAAGTTTATTATGAAAAGAAAAATACTATATTATAGTTGCTTACCAGGCCTTAGCTTCCTCATCTAAAAAACTGAGGGGGACTAATCTAGATCAAGGGCCTTGATATTTTTTAGTAGTTTTCTTTCTGTAGGATGAGAAACTCATTGGTGTATCAGCCTTAGGAAGCCCTTACAATTAAAATCGTTCTTTGATCCCATCCTTCTAGCATGATACTTGGCAGCCCTTAGTTACACAAGGGTAGGAACAGACAGTTAATTTAGCCCTACCTACTGTTAAATTTAAAATATATATATATATATATTTGGAATTGAAAATCTCAGCAGGGTCCCTGGAATGTGCTCAGGCAGGCTATTAATGAGATACCTCATCTCTAGATGATCTTTAAAGGCCTCTTCCAGATTTCAAGAAAGTTCTCTGACACTAGTACTTTTATAATGGAAGTTTGAAGTTTAACTTATGAAGTCATTTTGCCATCTGCTGGACAGAGCAGTATGCATCAGTTTTTAAATGGGTTTTTTAATTGAGACTACAGTCTTCACCAAGAATAAGAATAGAGACAATGTAAGGAAGCCTATTGGATGTCAACAAGAATTTGGACAAACTCTTGCTTGAAGATATGCTATGCTATAAAGAGAATCTTCTTAAAGACAACCCCCAAATCAATTTACTTAAATGCATATATATAATGTAATTATATATACATACAATGGCTGACAATAAATCAGGAATCATTTTTACCCTTTGAAAAGACATTTTTTACATGAAAAATCTGATTTTATTTGTATTCCTGAATAACTTAAATTTAAGTACTTTATAGAAATATGTCACTTGCCTCCATTTGGGTGGTCTTAAATTAAAAAACAAATTTAAAATAATACTTTAGTTAGATTATCATTATGAGTCCTTGATAATATATCTTTGAAACCTACGTGATGAATTCAGGCCAATATTCTCCTAAATATTATCACTTAATTAAATTCTTTGATGCTATACCTGTATGAAGCTCATTAGTTGATTTGCATGTAACTACAAGGGAAGACCTTTTAAATTAAAAAATTCATTCTCTCCCCCATCTCAAGAATGATGTGTATACACTCCAAAGCAGAAAAATCAGAAAAAAAAATGTGCAACTAGTCTTTCCTATAAGTCTGAGAAGTGATACTGCCCTCTTCCCAGCACACAGTGCGATTTCTGGGACTACAAAGGGAATGCTTAGCAATTTTTCTAACTCCTCTTGGATAAGGTCTTCCAGTTATTCATTTTTTAAATTCTAAAAACACTAAAATATGCACATTCAAAGTTAAAGGTACAGACCTAAATATAAATAATTCACAAATGATTTGCTATTTGGTGATTATATTATTCACATTTGAGAATCATATTACAATAGACTCTGGAGAATGGAGCATCAAAATGCTTTGTTGCCCTAGAATTTTGTCGTAATAATTATAGCTAGATATCTCATTCCCAATGCCCAAGACCACCACTGATGAGTTCAGGGGTGTCCACCAGCTTTTTATTGCCATAGAGAGTGACAGAAGTCTTCCTCAGATGTCCCAGTAGTGCCATGTTCACTTTTCCTCTCATTGCCTATTAGTTGATGATCCTTAGAATGATTTCAACTGTCAGAGAAAAGCAAGAGAATTATTAAGGAGTGATTCCTCTAAAAATTACCCAGGTGAGAGAAATAGGAAAGATACATATTTGTAAAATATTTTATAATTTAAAAGAAATTTCACATGAAATTTAAATTCTCACCATGATCATGTCTATGAGTTGAAGAAAGGCAAAGGAGTAATTTGCTCACACACAGTCTAGGACAGAACCAGGATTAAAGAAACAGGTCTTTGGATTCCTAGTCCAATTTGTTTTACACTGAGCCTTATATAAGTAAGCAGTATGGGAAGATGAAAAGTTACTGACCACTGACTATTTTGAATTTGTTTCTATCATCTCTTAATTCAATAAGCATTTATTAAGGATCCCACTGTGAGCTAGGCAATATGCTAGGAGCTGGGGATAAAAGGCAAAAATGATACCATTTCTGTTCTTAAGGAGCTTACATTTTACCCAATAATAAAATGTTTGCTCAGATGCAGATAAGATATTTGGTATGGAAATGGAAACCAGAAATAACTGTGGATAAGGAGAAAATCAAGAAAGACCTCCTCTAGGAGACAGAATTTTCAAGGCCTAGCTCAAATTCTGTCTCCTAGAAGGCTCTTAGAATTTCAAGAGAAGTGAGAAGAGAGAGCATGTCAGGCAATGGGGTGGGGAATAGGGAAAGAAACTCTCTCTACCAAGGCCAGCTGTTGTGTCACATAATCAGCTATTAGTGGGGGTGGGTTTTTTTTTCTTATTATGATAATAGAAACTAGAAGAAAGAAAGCATCTATAAGAATGATATATGTTAAAATGAGTTCAAAGTTCTATTACTCAATTCTGAGTAACAGCTATTATAAGGATATATATAGTAATAGAATTTGACTTGTATGATAATTTAGTGCTGTCTATAAACACTCAACTTCATCACGTGCAAAACAATCATGCATCAAGCAGTAATTAGCTATAGAAAGAACCAGCTTCAAATTTTTCAAATACCAATTGGAGCCTTCCAATATACATTTGCAGTGGTCTTAGAACGATGCTGGCTCTTGCCTAATAGGGTCGAGTAAGACTTAAAACTCCTACCATGGTAGTCATCAGTTGCAGTTTGGGATGCAGAAGAAAGTAGTAGACTACTGGGACAGCCTCTGAAGAGTGTCCAGTGATCAGATCATGAATGTGCATCTAATTGGAGGAACTAGCATCTAGCCAGTCAGTGTTGCATTTCTTTGAGTAGTAGCTTCTTATGGGGGTGAAAATGTGTCTAAGCATGAATGTGCATAAGAGAACTCCAAACATCTGTTTGGCTACATATTTATGTAGGGTAGGATTGTGGATATGCATAATTTATTAGGCTGGGCTATGGAGCCCACTTCTGCTATTTTCCCTTACAGAGCTTCCTTAAATTCTCTACTACTGTTTCTCAATGAGGATGGCCCTGTCAAGGGAAGTTATTGAGGCCTTTTACTCATTTGTCGTGTGTATGTATGTGTGTATGTTTTCTTTATTTGAAGAAGTCACTGTAGCTCCCTAATATCCTTCCAGTTATCCCTTTCTTCCTTTCTCTGCCTTCATTATTGCTGACATCTTCTGTAGATTATGAACAAGAGCATCAATCATGGTAGAGGAGCAATCTGAGCCAATGAAGACTCAAAGACGGTACCTGTACCAGTTGATGAACACATTAGAGAAATTCAAAGATAGGACAAAGACTCTTGATTGTAGTTAAATTTTTTCATCTATCATTAAGCATCACATCATGAAGGTCAAGTATACAATGATTTTTAACCCTTCAAAGCATATTATTTATTTTTTTAAAGCCCTGGTCTGTAGGTTTACTAAAAGCAGGTAATAGTGCTGGAAAAGATATTTTTCACCCATTATTATATTAAAACATTTTTAACTTGAATCACAATATCTATTTCTATAGGTCAAGAACTGAGAAATGCTGTATGGGTATGGGAATATCTGCCAAAATATATTTTTGTGATTTTTAAATGTTTGTTTTGTAATTTTCACATATATGAAAATTGTGATTTAACTTTGTAGGTGTCATTGTTGGACTCCAAAATTAACTGTCATTTCTTTTATACCATACTGTGTTGCTTGATATATTTTAAAGAATGATATTTTTAAGTTGAAACTTGTGTATTTTATAATTTATATAATCCTTGGCAGGTCAATATTTTTACATGCATTTTTCAGAGGCAAAAATTTCTAAAAAAGAATTAGAAATTATCCCTAAGTATAACTTTAGTTCTAATTTCAGCTCTGTTTAATGTAAACTTTCAAAATACTTTTTCCTGAAAGATAAATGTTCTCACATTATGTAGACATGTATCAGATGTCATAACATGTGGCTACTGGTAAAGTAAAAAAAGGAGAAAATGTTTAATTTCAGGTTTCCCCCTTAAAATGTATAATGAATCAAAATGTATTGCACAAAAAAAATTAGTTGATTGAATAAGCTTATGTTCCAGTGGCAATTTTACTGAGACGTTTGGAATTATGCATATTTATTGTTTTGCAGGTATTGTTCTGTTTCATCAAAGATTCTATCCTAACTAATTTAAAGGGGGTGTCCTAATTTGTTATATGTAAGATGTGATAAGAGTTCATCTTTGAAACATTCATTCCATTAAAGAGAAAATAGAGTGCTAAGAAGCTGATGGTTATTATCATTTAATTCCAAATTAAAATTGAGGAAATCTTGATATATTACATAAGAATTATTTTTTTTAAGGAAAGTTGATAATTCACCTCATCTCAACCAAGGGCCTTTGAAAAATGGGTTTTCACTGGATATCACTATAGTACTTAGAGGAAAACCAAAACAATATCAAAATGACATATATGCTCTAAGGTATTGTAGTTGTCTGATGTTGTACTTAGTCAATGTGTGCATCATAAAACACTGTATTCCTAGTTACTATAGAAAAATATTGTTCAAATAAAGATACAGATATGTTTGTTTGTCTTTCTATGAGTATGCAACCAGAACATTTAAAAGTTTTGCTTTAAAAGAGAACTAGCCAATAAGATTGCTCCTCTTCTTCACAGGAAGTGTTCAAATGGAACTCTATTGATGAAATACCCTTCCAATATGAGGGGCCATAACCAAAGAATTCATCATCAAGAGACCAACCTATTGTGATGAGTTTTCCCATGCTTAGCTAGGCTGATATTCAGAATATTTCTAGGACCATACTTGAAGTGTTGTCTGAATGGTAGGGTATAGCAGCTTATTCTCCCTTGAAATGTACTTTAGAGCCCAAGGTCATTTACATGTCACAGTTGTTATTATTGAAGGACAAATATATTGAAGGAATATATTTGTGGGTTGTGAATAAAGGATAAGATAACCAAATATTCTGACAAAAATGTCCTATGAAGAGAAAAGCAACATAGTTTCTGGGAGGGGGAGATTAATATATTGGAGTTCAAGTGATATTCATGTAGATAAGGGAACTGATGGACATCGAGTTATACTTAAAAACAACTCATGATAAAGTCCTCTAGCAAAGGCAGTGAAAAAATTTTGAGTGATTAGAATTGAGGGTGAGGAGAAGGACATTTTTTCTTACCATGAGATAAGAAGTTAAGCATAGGGAGAAATTAGTATATATATATATATATATATTTTGACAATGGGCTTTCTCATTTCATTGCTAGGGCATTTATTTGCTTTAATTTCCCAGTTTTCTGCTTGCTTTCTCACCTTGGCTGCATTTATTTTGTTTGTGCAAAATACTCTGTGGTCAAGATGAGAAAGAAAGCAGGAAACTTAGAAAAGATTTTTACTGCAAGTTTCATTTCTCAAAAATATGGGGAACTGAACCAAATTATAAAATTACAAGCTATTCCCAATTGATAAATGGTTAAAGGATATTAACAAGCAGTTTTCAGATGAAAAAAATCAAAACTATAGTGTTTTGCTCAATTATGGCAAATGCTCTAAAAACTTTTAAGATATCCCTTTACACCTATTAGATTGTCGGAGGGGATATGGAAAAATTGGGACACTAATGCATTGTTGGTGGAGTTATAAAGTGGTCCAATCATTCTGGAGAACAGTTAGTAACTATGCCCAAAAGGTATTTATGCTCTTTGACCCAACAATACCACTAGGTCTGTATCCTAAAGGGATCTAGGAAAAAAGACCTATATGTGCCAAAATATATAGCAGCTCTTTTTGTGGTGGCAAAAAGTTGTAAATTGAGAGGATGCCCATCAATTGGGAAATAACTGAACAATTTTTTTCTAAAATCTGCCTTTTCGTGTCTTATTGCACAATAGTATTTCATTACATTCAAATAAAACAGCTTATTCAGCCATTCCCCAACTGATGGGCAATCCCTCAATTTCCAATATTTTGCCACCAGAAAAAGAGTTGCTATAAATATCTTTTCATATACAGGTCCTTTTCCCTTTTCTATGGTCTCTTTGGGATATAGACCTAATAGTGATATTGCTGAGTATGTACAGTTTGGTTGCCCTTTGGGTATAGTTCCAAATTGCTCTCCAGAAAAGTTGGATCAGAATGATTGTACATAGTTGCAGCAGTGTTGTACAATGATCAACTGTGAATGACTTGGCTATTTTGAGCCAAATCGGGACACTAATGCATTTAACTAATATAGAAATATGTTTTATTTCACATGTATAATATATTTCTTTTCATGGTTGAGGGAAATACAGGAAAGAGAGAGAAATTTAGAACTCAATTTTTTTTAAATGTTGAAAATAAAATTTTAATTTAAGTAAAAAATAAATAATTAAGAAGAGAGTCAACAAGAAAACAGGAAGTCTGGGAAAAAAGCTGAACCAATGATAATAGACTACATCATGAAATTGATATAGACAAAAATGCATCTGGCTATTGTCATGTATTACCATTGCCCTGGTTTAGAGTGAGGTTTTTCCATATAGTCATAGATATGCATTTATAAGCCCCCCCATCAGTAATTATCAGTAGATAAGCATTAATAAGTAAATTTGGGTCAATGAAGGGGGAAGGGAGCAATTCTAAATCAAAGGATCAATCTTCTAGTTTTCTAGCACCCCTGCTGGGGTATCTCTCACAATTCTATCTAGTGGCAATTAGCTGTTCTAAACTACTCCTCTACAGCGATCAACTGAGTGAGTTGGCAGTTTTGATCAGATTGTCTAATATGATGAAAATATGAAGAAAATAAATTTTGGAGGGAATAAGGAAAAATTAGGACACTAATGCACTGTTAGTGGTTGTAGTTCTTCTCTGTGCTCTCGTTTCCTCTCTTAGTTAAGCTGCTAACTTGGCTGAATTTCTTATGCTACAGGCTGCTGCTAGGAATATATACATTACTGGGAATCTTCTATGCCTTTCCCTCATAGCCTTGGACTCCATTCCCTTCTGCAATCCATATCCCAGCCAGTTAGCTAGAGGAATCTAAATGTTTCTCCCAGAACTGCCTTTTAAATTTTTTTTTTTTTACTTGCTTCTCTAGGTTTATCTGAGTAATGCCTTGAAATTCTCTTCACTTCTTGTCACAATCCATTGTAGGCTGCCTGAGTCCCTCTGAAATTGCCTGGAAGTCTACTTTGGAGAAAAAAAGAATTGATAGAGCTGGGATAAGGACACTCCATCAGAATGCCCTTTATGCAGAAGCATTACTACTGAAAAGATGAAGGTAGAAAGGGTAAAGCAGGCCTGTCCCAGCATTTCATTCCATTGACATCACAAAATGAATTGTAAATAGATAATTGCCAGTCATCAGTTAATAGTTTATCCAAGAAAAAGCTTTAATTTGCTTTCTAAGGAGGTTTCATTAGCTTTTAAAGAGCTGGAATTTAAGAACCAAAGGGACTTAGGGTCCATGCAGCTCCCTCTTCAACAAATGAGCTAATAAAGTAGAAATGAAATGATGTGTCTGAGGTCACTTAGGTAAAAAGAGATCATTGTAGCTAGGCCTTCTAAATCCAACCCAATGTTCTTTCCACTTACTGATTGACTTGGCTTGCTGGTTCACTTCTGTCTCTACTGCCTGGCATTCCATTGCTTTTCCACTTCATAACTTTGGCTTAAGTCAGGAAAGCATATAAAGCTACATGAAGTTGTGTCTTTTTTTATGTCTTGCAAAAGCTGATTGGGCTTCAAAGACACACAATTTACAACCAAGAGAAATCTTTCCAAGGCTGACATAAATGACTGCATTTATTAGATGTCTCCACGCTTGTGTTTTTATTTTGATATGTTATCTGCATTTGTGAATTCCTTTTTTTTTTTTAAAGAGTGAGGGCAGATACTACATCTGTATTACAATCTTTTCAGTGACTGATCAGAAAATCCTATGCACATTTGGGGTACTTAACAAATAACAAACATTTGATTTTTGCATAATAAGTTTATTTTTACCCAGATATACAAGAAAATTTTTAGCATTCATTTTTACAAGATTTTGAATTCCAAGGTTTTCTCCCTCTCTCCTTCCCCTCTACGCTTCAGAAAACCAGTTTGATCTAGTTTACACATATGCTATCGTGTAAAACATTTCCATAATGGTCATAGTTGTAAAAGAAGAAACGTATCAAAAGCGGGGGAAAAAACCCAAGAAGTGGAAAAAAAAAAAAAAAAGGCTTTGATTTGCATTCTAAGTCCATCAGTTCTTTATCTGGTTATGGATAGCATTTTCCTTCCTGAGTCCTTTGTAATTGTCTTGGGTCATTGTATCGCTGAGAAGAGTCAGTCCTCATTGATCATCACAGTGTTTTGTATACAAAACTATGTACTGTGCATACTGTTTTCCTCATTTTCCTTTGTACCAGTGCACACAAGTTTTTCCAGGTTTTTGCGAAATCAGTCCATTTCTTATTGCACAGCAGTATTCCCTTGCATTCACATACTACAACTTATTAGGCCATTCCCAATTGATGAGCACGCCCTCAGTTTCCCGTATTTTGTCACCACAAAAATGGCTGCTACAACACTTGTGTTTGCACATGCGGGCCCTTTCCCCTTTAGTACTGTCTTCGCTGGAGTTTGGCGGCCTTTTGGGCAGAGTTCCGCACCGCTTCCCAGAATGGTGAGGTAACAACTCCGCCAATGCATCATGCCCCATCTCCCCCGCATTCTCTTCAATAGCACTTTTTCGTGATATTGGCTAACGCTAATAGGTGTCAAGTGGGACAAGCGTTTAATGTAAAAAACGTTAAAATGACGCCCGCAGCTTCACAGACTTGGTGTTTGCTCACACTCCCCCTTCAAATAACCCGCTGCGAAGTGGAGGGAGGAGAAGGGATCTGAGAGGACTAAGGGTTAGGTGAGCGTCGGGGACGGAATGAGTCCCCCAGGTTTGCACGGAGGCACACGGGTTCTGCCGATCCCAGTTCTACATCACCTGGGACCAGGCTGCGGTCCTGGCGTCCCCAGCACGCAGGAACAGCCTTCCAGCCGCCCCCCCCCAGGCCCATCTCCCGGCTCCTAGGGACCAATCCCGGGGAAGGCCTTCCTCCGCTTTCCACCACCCCCATTATCGCCCCCGGGACTTGTCGGCGCGCCGCGCGGAGCTGCGAGCAAAGTTCCCGAGCCCCGTCTCAGTAGCGGCGCCTGAGGCCAGACTTTGCGGGGCCACCCTCCCGCCGAGGTCCGCTACGTCCGAGCACCTGGCAGCGCGCGCCCCGCCTCCCTCCCCCTCCGGCGCCGCCTCCCTCCTTCCCCCCCCGAGCCGCTCTCCCGGAGCTCCGCCCGGCTCCTGGGGCCTCGCCAGTCTCCCGCCGCCTCCCCGCCCGCGAGCTGCCCGGGACGCCGGGCTCCCAGGCCCTCCTGCTCCTCCCTGCCCCTGGGCAGTGAGCTCCGGCCTCGGGGGCTTCTGCTTCCCGGCATCGCCGCCCCCCATGGCAGTGGCTGAATTGTACACGCAGGTAAGGGGGGCCCGCCCGGCCAGCGCGAATGCTGACTGTACCTAAGGCACCTGCCGGGAGAGGCGGGGCGGAGCGGGGCCGGCCCGGGGACCGTCCGCAGGCGGGGGGCTCCAGGCTGGGCGCCCGGGCCTCGGGGGGAGGTCTGCCCCTCTGGGACCCTTCCCCTCCGCCGGGTCGGAGGGCGCGTCCGAATCTGGGGGTTCGCGGGGGCCCAGCCGCCCCGGCCCCGGAAGGAAGAGAGAAGGTTGGCAAGAGGTGGGCAAGTCGGTGGGGACCTGCTGCGGCGAGGCGGGAAGTTTCTGACCCCCCCAGCTTGGGAGTGCCCCATCCCGGAGGGAGCCCCTTCTGAAACTGTGCCGGGCCTCGGTCCTTGCTGTCCGGCTCGCGCTCCGCTGCCAAGTCCGAGCTATCTTTTTTTTTTTTTTTTTTAAAATAACTTTTTATTGCCAGAACCCATGCCAGGGTAATTTTTTACAGCATTATCCCTTGCACTCACTTCTTGTTCTATGTTTTATCTTCTCATACATGTTAAATAGGTTACAGTATATCCTAGATACAATGTATGTGTGCAGAATGAAAAGTTCTCTTGTTGCTCAGGGAGAACTGGATTCAGAAGGTAGAAATAACCCGGGAAGAAGAACAAAAAGGCAAGCAGTTTACATTCATTTCCCAGTGTTCCTTCTCTGGGTGTAGCTGATTCTGTCCATTGATCAATTGGAACTAAGTTAGATCTTGTCTTTGTCGAAGAAATCCGCTTCCATCAGAATACATCCTCATACGGTATCGCTGTTGAGCCGATCAATCTTTGTTAAGCCCTAGTAGGCGCAAAGCACTGTGGAAGGCTGGGGATACGGAGCCGCGAAGCGAGAATGAGCTGCCCTCCGGGAGCGCACGTTCCCCGGGGAAGTTCTTCTCTCCTGTCAGTCTTCTCAGCCCTGGGCAGGCCCGTCTCCGGGAATTTAAATATTTACATATTTGATGCAACTACACACACACACTCTCACACTCACACACACATACACACACACACCACACACACGCTGGGGCCAGCATGTACCAGAGTCAGCTGTTACAATTTCAGTGCCGGTGGTTTGTTTAGTTTTCCTGCGGGAAAGGAAAAGAATGCAAATCCGGGTTTGATTTGTTGTGGGGCTGAAAATCTAGACTTGAGAAAGCAATAGAGAAAATATTAATAAAGCAGGTTAAACCGAAGTGTATCCTGCACTTTTGGAGAGCAGGTTGTTAAATATTTATGATGTAAAAAATTCAACTTCACTAAAAAAACTTCAATTTAGGCCCCTGAGCCCAAGTATAAGTAACACCGCTGCTAGGCAATAATAACACATCAAGGGTCAGAGGAAAACTAGTATCAGGACTTTGCCTCCTTGAGGTACTTAAAAAAAAAATTCATTTCTAGTTTGGATGAGATTTGTTTTGGCATCCCATAGAGCTGTCCATATCCTCTCAATTATTAATGAAAGAGGGGATGAAATGCTTCTGAGATTAGCTTAGTTGTTCATTTGAATAAAATTTAATTGCTGTCTCCACCTGAGAGATCTAAAAACTCCTGAAGATAATATTAAGGATAAGGAATTGCAAGATTGGTGGTTCAGAGGATAGAGCACTGGGCCTGAAATCAGGAAGACTCCTCTTCATAAATTCAAATCCAAGCCCAGATACTTAACAGCTATGTCACCCTGGACAAGTCACTTAAGTCTGTTTGCCTCAGTTTCTTCATCTGTAAAATGAACTAGAGAGGAAAATGTCAAAGAACTTTAGAATTTTTGCCAAGAAAATCCCAAATGGGTCACCGAGTCTTTTCAGGACTGAAATGACTCGATAACACACAATATAAGCTAGGTTTTAGGGATACAAGGCAAAAGGAATAAATACCTTCCTTCAAAGAATTTTATATTCTATCTATCTGATGAGACAAATTATACTTTGAATATACAAATATATACAGGATAAATTTGGATGGGGGCATTTATTGGAGGGCGATTAGGAAAGGTCGTATAGGAAGTAGTGCTTGAGCTAACTAGGAAGAGAGATGGAGATTCCAAGGGGCAGGAGGGAGTACATAGGGGTATAGGGGAACAGCCTGTGTAAAGCCATAGAAATGGGGGTTGGAATGTCATGTATGATGGACAGTAGATTAGCCAGTTTGTCAGGAGCATGGAGTTCCCAAAAGGTCAAGTTAATAAGTCTGTAAAGCCAAACTGAGGCCAAATGGTAAAGTTTTTAAGTGTATTCCATGTTTTTGAGGAGCAAGTTGTTGAACGTGGTTTTAAATGCCAAACATGAGACTGAATCTGATTCTAAAGATAATTGGGAACCACTGAAATTTATTTTGATAGGAAAGTAACATGTCAGTTCTATTTAGGAATGTCATTTTGGCTACTGTGTGGATGATCCTCCAAGCAACAATATTGATTAGGAACCTATTGCCATAGTTCAGGCGAGAGGGTCTAAAGCAAAATGATGAATTGTTAAATGAAAGATGGAGATGTGGAGGGACAATCAAACAAGACTTGGTATTTCACCATTTTGTTTACTTTAAATTGTTTTTACATATGCAATTGTGTAACTACTTGCTTACTCTGATTTCAACTACTACCTTCTATCTCCCTTTCAAAGCAAAATTTCTAAATAAAGCTATTTGCATCAGCTGTCTCCAATTATTCTCCTCTCAATCACTTGTCAATCTTTTGCAGTCTGACTTCCAACTTCATCATTCAACAAAAAATGCTTTATCCAGAATGACCAGTGATTTCTTAATTGTCCTTTTCTTGATCCTCATACTTTTTGATCTCTCAGCAGCATTTTACACTGATTTCTCTCTCCTGTGTTTTCTTGCTACCTGATTGCCTCTTCTGTTGTGATGGATCAATTAGCAAGGGTTTATTACTCTCAAGAAATTTTCATTCAGTTTATTGCTATCCATATCCCACTCCCTAACTCTGAGTATGCTCATCTGTCCTTTTCCCTTTTCTCTTCTTATATTCTCCCATTCCCTCACAGCTACTAAGGGTTGTTATCACCTCTATCTGCATACAGATGACTGTATATCCAGCCCTAATCTCTCTTGAGGGTAAGTTCTGCATCACCAACTGCCCAGTAGATTTCTCAAACAGGATTACCTTAGCTATTTTAAAATCAGTATGTGCAAAACAGGATTGATTATCTTGCAACTATCTGTGTTAAATTTGCCCTTTGGAAAAAGTGAAATAGATCTCATTCCCTTTCCATTAGATGGCCTTTCAATAAATTAATCAATTCAACAAATTAATCAATTCAACACCTCTAATGAGCAAGGATAACTTTACAAGACTCAGGTTCACAAAGACAGAAGAAACAGTCCCTGCCCTCAAGAAGCTGTCAGTTATCTTAGGGAATAAGTAGAATATACAACCCCAGATTTGATATTGGAAAGACAGGGGTTACAATCCTGTCTCGGATACTTATTGCATGACCCTGGGTGGGTGACTGATTATCTTTGGGGTTCAGAATCTTTATAAAATGAAAGAGTTGAACTCAATGAATTCTAAGGTCTTTTCCACATCTAAATCTCTGATCTTTTGGTACATAAATTATCCAAAGGAAGGACAGGGGATCAAGAAACATTTCACGTTGAAAGTGGTACCTGAATAAATCAAGGTATTCTAAAAGACAAGTTGAAAAGGTAGTCTATTTCCAACCTACTCAAAGGCATGGAAGTAAGAAGAAAAAGGCCAAGCTTAGGGAAAAGGTAATTTGACAGAAAAAGAAAGGTAACATGAGATAAGTCTGAGAGAGTAAGCTTCAGAATGCAACATTAAATTGTGAAGGGCTTTAAATGGCCGATGGATAAACTGGTGCTTTATTCTAGTGGCTTTAGGAATCCACTAAAGGTACTTGAGCAGGGGACTACCCCAGCCAGATTTGAGCTGTATGTTGATTTTGGCAACCATGGCAGGAGTAGGAAAACTTTTTTTCTGCCAAGGGTCATTTGGATATTTATAGGCCATACAAAATGATCAACTTGTAGAATTTAAGCAGTGGGAGATGTACTAGCTTTTAGCTTTTCATACCTGTGGTTGCCTTAAGCAAATGATTTTGTGGCCCAGACTGGATATTTATACCCTTGATGTAGAATATGGATTAGAAAGGGGAAAGATTATAATGGAGACCAATTAAAAAGTCATTACACAATATGATATCGAGGTTGCCGTTCTAGGTGATTAGAAAGATGAATTAGGAATCTTAGATTTAAGTAGGGAGATGATGAATTCTGTTTTTATGGTTTTGAATTGGAGATTCTTTAGGATGAAAATAGCTAAAATATGGCCTCATACCTGGACTCATTGATTCAGATATGTTCTAAAATATGTCTATAATGAAATTGTATTCCTTTGTTGGATGGGGAGATACTTGTCTCCAAAATAAGGACAGTCCAAGGTAGTAGTCCTTGAAAATCATCTTGGGCAATGAAGTAAATTAACGACTCTGTGGGAATGACTGTCAGCTAAGAGATAAATCTGTTTTGTCTGAAGTCAGTGTCTAAATGGTCAGAAATAACCACCATGACTCCAAGTAATCTGGAAAAATGAAAATGGAGAGTCAAAGGGGTGTGTGTCTGTCTGTCTGTCTGTGTTGGTATTACCTGAGAACATTTCTAAAGTGCTACAGTTGGGAAGAATTTGAACATTTACAAAAACCTTTATAGGAGTGTTCTGGGGAGGGACAAAGGGGGAAACTTTTTTTTTTCTTATTTGTGGGTTTCTTCTCCCTATCACTTAGAGAGGCCTAATCAAGTAGTGGACAGAGAGCTGACCTTGTAGCTAGGATGATTTAACAACCTGTGACACATACTGGCTGTTTGACTCTGAGCAAATCTCTTAAATTTTCAGTATCTGGACAGAAGATACTGAAAAATCTCTATTTTTTTCCCTCAATAGTATTTTATTTTTCCAAATACATGTAGTGATAGTTTTCATCGTTCATTTTTCTAAGACTTAGTGTTCCAAATTTTCCTCCTTCCTCCTCTTACCTCCTCAAGACAGCAAGGAATCTGATATAGGTTAAACATCTGCAATCCTCTTAAACATATTTCCATATTGGTCATGTTGTACAAGAAAAATCAGACTAAAAGTGAAGGGAAAAAAAACAGGAGAAAGAAAAAGCAAACAAACTAACAATAAAAAAACCTGAAAATACTTTGATATTGCTTCTGTCCACATTCAGAATCTCCATAGTTCTCTCTCTAGCTGTAGATGACTTTCTATCACAAGTCTTGCTGGAATCACCACATTGTTGAGAAGAGCCATGTCCATCACAGTTGATCATCATACAGTATTGTTGTTGAAGTATATAATGATCTCCTGGTCCTCCTCATTTCACTCAGCATCAGTTCATGTAATTCTCTCCAAGCCTCTCTGTATTCATCCTGCTGGTCATTTCTTACAGAACAATAATATTCCATAACATTCATATACCATAATTTATTCAGCCGGTCTCCCACTGATGGGCAGCCACTCAGCTTCCAGTTTCTTGCCACCACAAAAGAGCTGCCATAGACATTTTGGGGCAACTCTTAAGACAGAGATGCTGCTTTGCACTGGAGAAGAAATTCTTCACCAGAGGCCCCCTCTTCCAGTGATATTCTCATAGGCCCAGTCCCCAACTGTGTTTTAGGCCTGTGTTTTGTGGCCACCATTTCTCATGCAGGCTAATTTGATAAGATTCCTGAAGAAGTGATGTCCTTTAAAGAACTGATCGTCCTCTTCACGTGGGCTTCGTTGGCCCATCCCAGGCATATATGCAAAGGAATGAATCATCTCCTTGTGGGCAGGAGAATGTCATGGAGGGAGGGAGATAAGTGGGTGTAACTTAATATGGGATTGAGTAAACCATTCCCTGTGTTTACTTATAAGGCAGGGTCTCAGTCATGGTGATCTAAATTGACTATTTGCATTTGTCATTGGAGGCACCAGAAACTAAAAGTATATTGTCAGATTCTGGGGGGCTGGGAGGATCTAGGTGGTGAAGAGATTGTTTCGCTCCCCTCAGAAACTGAAGGGAATTTACCTTGGAATAGTGACTGCTTTCAGGCATTTCTTCAAACCATGTCCACAGGTAAACTGAATCAGAATAGGAAAATAAATATAGAATTGTTGCTTTGAGTGCAGGTATACCACCCCAGACTGAACTAAACCGTTATAATTTAGACATGGATTCCATTCATGATCCACAGTCTAAGTAGTGAATGTTGACAAGGCTAATCGGGCCATGCTATTATTTAGTCCCTTTGAGTCCTGTCCAACTCTTGTGACCCTATTTGAGGTCCTATTTGAGGTTTTCTTGGCAGAGATATTGGAGTAGTTTTCCATTTTCTTCTCCAGCTCATTTTACAGATGAAGAAGCAAAGACAAGGTTAAGTGACTTGCTCAGGGTCATACAGCTAGAAGTTTCTGAGATTGGATTTGAAATCAGGTCTTCCTAACGTGGGCACAGTATGCTATCCCACTGTGCCACCTAGTTGCCCATCTATCTTCTATATTCCAATTAATTTATATATTGTCTTCTCTAGTAGAATGCAAGTAGGGTATATTTGCTTTGAAGGTAGGGTATATTTTTGCTTTTCTTTAAATCTTGAGGGTTTAGCATAATAGTAAAAACATAGCAAACACTTTAAAAATATTGTTGTCCAGTGCAATGATCTAAGACTACTTTGAAGGACTTATGATGAAAAATGCTATCCATACCCAGAGAAAGAACTGAGTAGGTCTGAATATAGATTGAAGCAAAATGTTGTTGCTTTTTTTTTTTTGAAGGTTTGGGTTTTTTTTTGGGGGGGGGGTTGGCTGAATGGGGGGAGATCTATGTTTTCTTTTGCAATGTGACTTTTATGGAAAACTTTTTTACATAACTTCACATGTTTTCAATGGGGGTGGGGAGAATTTAGAAAGTTTTAAAAACAAATGTAAAAAAAATTTATGTCACCAGGGAAAACAAATATTAAAGTACAAAAATATAATTGGGAAATGTTTAACAGAATAAAAATACAATAGAAAAAAAGTTTGCAGCCCAGATTAATCTTTAGGCACCTACCTGTCTTTAAGATTGTACTTTGCGTATCAGTTTGCTGATCTACTTTGGTAGAGAGAGTTTCTTCACCGGGGAACTAGACAAAAATACATGTAGCAAGTACTCCAATCCCCCTCTCCCAGAGCAAGTTTGGCAACGTCACCCTTTCAGAGTTCCATGAGTACTATTGAGAGGTTGGATGTCACTTCTATAATGTTGTTGACTCAATCTCAAATTTCAAGTGTTTTCCCACCCCCATCCCCCTGTTAGCTGCCAATGTCTAATCCCAATTCCATTTAACTTGAGAGTTCTTTATCTGAAATACATGGAAATAATTCATTTATTTCGTGCTCAAGAGAACCTTCAAACTAGTAAAGTTCAAAACATTTCAGTTTTGCCTGTTTGGTTCACACTAGGGCTTTGTCAATAGTCACTACTTAAACTGTAGGATATGTGAATAAGGTCTAAATCTAAATTTTAGTAGCCCTAGTGCACTATTAGGCTAAATGCTGAGATGGGCATATCTGCACTGAAAACAACAATTCTATATCTATTTCTCCCCACTTTGATTAAATTGTTCTTGTGGATACACAAGTTTAAAGGAATGCCTGAAGGCTGTATCCCAGGGTAAACTAGCATCAGTCTCTGAGTGGGAAAAACAGCCTCTAAACTTTCTAGATTTTGCCTGCTCTCTGATCTGCTCTGCTGTTTGATCCCCTCTATGAACTTAAATAGGAGAAAATATGTATTTTCAATAGCCTATAACTGAAACTTAACATTTTCTCCAATAATGAATTAAAAAAATATTCTTACCTGAATGTCAAAGGAGATCATGACTTTCAAAAAACCCCAAACCCTTAATTTGACCAGTTAATGTCAATTAGCTTTTTACAAAAGAACATTTGCTTGGAAGATAGGACAAGAACAGCATTATGAACATCCCATCCAATCTCTTCAGAACACATTCTCTCTCAACCACTTTAGTCTCGGGAGATAGCTGGCTCAGTCTTGCTGCAGATTCTACAGAACACTAGGTTTTGTCACTTTCTCGCCCACATTCAGGAGGAAGCCGGCTCTTTTATGCTGGGTTGGCTCTGGGAGGGTGCTCCTCATCATTCTGGTTAGACTCACTGGCTACAAACCCTTGGAATAGATGCCATTCCTGGAATTCCTTATGATTTATTTTCCTGGTCTTTTGAAACTCATAAGGTCATGGCTTACAACCTCTTTTACCTGAAATGAAAAAACAAACATGGAGGCTGCGAAGGACAAGATCTCTTCCCTCTGACAGTTCTTTCTTCTCTTGCTGGAATGCTGCCCAGCAGGAAGAGCCCAGCTGAATGGAACCGATTGGTCTTTGTTGATTGGAGCTTTCTGACTAGTGCCCAGTTCTGGCTCTTGTTCACACTGGGACAAGGGGACCAAGAACAGTTATAGAATGTTTACACATGCTCTAAAGTACAACAGGAATTGCATCAACCAAGCACTTGTCAAGCTTGGGCTCCTTGGGCAGTCCCCTGGTGTGGAACCTCCTCAGATTCATCTCCGGCTCAGGGAACAAGGGCCAATGGGAGAACAGATTGTTGCTCTTCATCCTCCAAGCAGATCAGTGATGGTGAGACATGGCGCGGTGCTCCAGAATGGGCTAGAGTAGAGGACGCAGGACAAGAAGCAAGCTAGACCTTGCCCTCAAGAAGCCTACATTCTAATGGGCAAGAGAGCTCGTGGGGGAGCGGGAATGGGGGGGGGTCACACAAATGTGGTCAGGGGATATGCTGGAGTTCTAGTTCCAGCCAAGATTAGGTGAAAGGCCACCTATCAGAGCTAACAATGGTTCTCGAGTCAAATTCTGTTATTTGAGGAGAAAAGGGAAAACAGTGGTGACCAGCACGTAGGGGACATTTCATGGAGCTGGTGATCTTGAAGTGAGATGCAAGAAGCTCCCTGAACTAGACCCCAACACCAAATCGGGACCTGGGAAATTCTGTGGTGTTTTTCATTTCAAGCACTTAAAAAACCCTCAAACCTGACTTTCATAACCTGATTGTAAGAAGACAGTGAAATTACAGCAATTGGTTTAATTAGGGGGAAACTGAGGAAGGGAATTTGTTCCCTGAGAAAACAGAGATGTTTATCTCAATGGGGAGAGGAAAAGGGATTCTCTCTATATAGTTTTGTTAGTTTAATGTGTTTACCTAATTATGTATCAATATCTTTATCACATGTGCATATCCGAAGGAATGACAGATTATTTTTAATGATTTTATTTTTTTCAATGAATAAGCATACATTTTCTCTTCCTCCCACCTTTACCCCATTAGGAAAAAAAAAAAGACAAAACCCTTTAATAATTATGAATAATCAAATATGACAAATTTCCATATGCTCATATCCAAAAAATGTCACATTCTGCTTTTTAATTGTATCATTTCTTTATCAAGAATTAAGTAGCATGCTTCTTCATGGAATTGTGATTAATCTTTGCATAGATGTTTCTCAGCTCTCTTTGGTTATGCTCATTTGCTCTGCAATAGTTCATGCAAGTCTTTGCATTTCTTTAAAATTATTCCTTTCCTTATGGCATATTATTCTATTATATTCACCACACAAAAAATTGTTCAACCATTCTCCAAACATCTGACTGACATCCTTATTAGTTTCCAATTCTTTGCTATAAACATTTCTGTACTGTGGGTTCTTTTGCTCTTTCTTTGATCTATTTGGGAGATGAATGGTAAAAATTTCCAAATTTGATTTTATCTCTGGGAAATTTTGCTTTGTTACCTCTTCTGTTTTAATTTTACTTTAGTTGATATGCTCTGTACTTCTCTGGTGCCATTATTCCAAGCACTGAGAATACAAAAGCTAAACTGAAGATATCTACCCTCAAAGAGCTTATATTTTACTTTAGGTGTGGTATATACATCAGTCAATAAGTAAACATTTATTAAATGCCTACTGTCAACCAAGAGGGAGAGCTAGGCCTGGAGTCAGGGAGATCTGAGTTCAAATCCAGCCCCAGACACTTATTAGCTTCATGACCTTGGACAAGCCACTTAATCTCTGTCTCAATTCACTGCAGAAAAAAATGGCAAATCATTCCAGCATCTTTGCCAAGATGGTGCTGGTGATGTTGTGGTCCACATGATCATGGAAAATCAGACATGACTGAACAGCAATAACAATGTTCCAGGGACCGAGCTAAACACTAGGGATACAAAAAAAAAGAGATTCCCTACCTTCAAGATAAAGCTTACTATGTAAAGGGGAAGGTGACATGCAGTAAATGTACATGAAACAAGCTATATGTAGGATAAATAGGAAATAACTAAAAGAAGGAAGACATGGGAATGAAAAGGGATTGGGGACGGCATCCTGTAAAAGGTGGGATTTTAGATGGAACTGAAAAGGAAACCTAGGAAGTCATTAGTCAGAGTGGAGAAAGGATAGTATCCCATGCATGGAGGAGAGCTCAGAACCAAGAGATGGAGAGTCTTGTTTGTGGTACAGCCAGGATGCCAGATCACTGGATCACTCTGTGTAGAATAAGATGTAAGAAGCCTGGAAAGGTAGATAAGGTACTCTAGATAATAAAACTCCAGATGCAAATATATATGAGCATTGTGTGAGAAGAGAAAACCATTAATTGGAGACATATAAAACCATTTATTAGAGTCTAAGCTAAATGAGGAAGGAAACCTCCTAGCCAGTTTACTTGTATGTAATTGGAATAGTCAGAACTTTACCCCAGTTGGATACTAACTGTGATCAGGACACAATGAAAAATGAACATGTCTGGATAGACCACAGTTTTTATGTGAAAAGAAAAACGGGATTAAAATAATAAAACAAAAGACATAAGAACAAATCACAATGGACGCCAGTTAAATAAGCAAAAGGAAGGAGAATGGGAGAGAGAAACTCCTGTGAATTTTTCTCACTGTTCTCAAAGAGAGACAGTTGTTTGTCAAGAAACGCAGATGAGCATTGTCATAATGTGGGAGTCTGGAGGTGCCCTCTATCTGCCCCAGTTTCTCTGGCTCTTTTGTTTTCTCTCTCTTTCTTCCTCCTCACCCGCAGGAGCTTCTGCCACCCACATGCAATCACTTCTTAGACCTTTCAAGTTCTCACAAGAGGTTCAAAGCAGCCAGAATGAGCCACAAAATCTCGTTCATATAAATCCGCCATTCCTACCTGACACATATTCACTGTGAACCTAAGATAAGTCGGACTCGGTCTTCTCCATCCAAGAGTCACATCCTGCTTCCTCCAGTAGAGGAGCCAAGAGAGTGTCAGCCTAGTCTTTAAACAGATGCAGCATCCCACACCCTCGCTCCAGGTGAGGGCTGAGGGACCACTCAGAGTATTTCACCAGAACACCAAATGCTTTCCGTGGCAGATCACCAAATGGCCAGCAGCAGGTCCCCATAGCCTCCTGCACTATTCATAGAACTAGACAGAAAATAGCTACCAGTGCTCTTTCTGGCCCATCAAGAAGAGCAGGAAAAAAGGAAAAAGATGAGAAGATTCAGTCTGAGATTTCAGTAGCTCCAGCCTGACATATTTAAATAAGCTGTCAACTCTGAGAAGTAGAAATGGGGACTGATTCTGACTATACTGTTTCTTAGAATATATATATAAGCCTGAAGCACAGATGGATGATGAGAGAAACAGATGAATATGGACATGGATTTGAATGGGAATTAGAGGATCTAAGAGTGTGTCAGGACAGAGCTTGGCTGGGTGGAATGCTGCAGCTGGATTCTCTTCCAAGAGGAAGAGTTTTATATTCTTGCTTAAATAATATCTATTGTATTTTAAAATTATATCCATGTGTTTCTTGTACATAATAAAGCTTGATTTTTTTTCTATATTGTTATTGAATTAGCGGATGTGAATAAGAATTAAAATAGTCTTCAAATGAATAATAGCTGTTTTGAAGCCCTGAATAGTTGGAAAAATCTATTTCTTGCAGCTAAAAGTTGTTATCCATTAGGAATAAGAATTTCTCTGTCCCAAGCATACTTCAGGAAGGATTGTGCTGCTTTAGTAGATGGCAAATATGATTGATTGTTAGTGGTGGGATTGTTTTTCATATGACTTGATAAATTACTCTGATGTAATAGAATAGTCAAGGCATATTTTTAATCTCTCTGGCAACTAAAATTGCCTACACCATTTTTTCTATGTTAGTCCTTCTTTTCAGAGAGCTTTTCAATCATTAGTAAGCTGGCAACCCACACATCATGAACTGAGTTAAACCTATATAGATGTATAAGTAAGTGAAAATATCTTTATTTTTAAAAGAGAATTGTAAAGTAAAGAGGAAACATAAAGACCATCTAGTTCATCTCTTTAATTTTACAAATAAGGAAATTGAGACGCCAAAAGAAAAGAGTCTGTCATGTCCATGGAATGTGAATTTTTTTTAAATTAGCAAAGTGTTTGATCATTGTTTTAAAATGGAGAAATTATTTTTTTTACAACATAGATAATTTTAATTTGTGGTTTTTTAAAGTCAATCTGTGGTTTTAGAAATCCATTTCTCTTTGATATATACAGCTGCAAGATTCAGCTGAGTCCACTGAGGGAAATGATTCTTTAAAAATAGTTCTGATGAAGTTCAGTTAATTATTTCAATATTGCCCTGAAATGCTATGATTCTAATTTGATCTTTCTGAAGTGAATTCTTTTATTGTCCTGATCTCCCCTGTTAGTTTTTTTGTAAGCAGCCCTCAAAATTATTCATATTTATTTTGTATGTATTTTGGATTTAGTTATTTGCTTACATATCTAAGCTATGCACCATTAAAAGATAAGCTCCTTAAAGGTAGTGACTTAAGCATTTTTGTCTTTAATTCATGCACTTAAAACATGTTTCTGATAGACAGTTGGTACTTAGTGAATATCTATGAAATTTAATTGATATTAGTATGTGAAAAAATGACATAGGAAAAACCACACAGTGTGGTCATTATAGTAGTAGTAATCAAAAATGGTCCCTGCTTTTCCATATACTCCGTTTTAGTGAAGGAGAAATGGGAATGATGAGAGCAGAGATTTAGAAGTGAAAGGGATTGTAGAGGTCACTGGGTACAACCCCCTCATTTTATTGATGTGGAAAATGAAGATTAAGAGAAGTTAAGTGGCTCCCATAGTTACACAGTCAGTAGTTAATCAATCAATAAGCATTTATTAAGAGGCTACCATGTTCTCAGCACTGTGCTAAGCACTGAGCATACCAAAAAAAAAAAAAAAAAAAAAAAAAAAAAAAAAAAAAAAGAAAGAATAAGTCCTTAAAACTCGAGGAGTTTTGCAATTTAATGAAGGAGACAACATGCAAACAAGTAAGTATAAACAAGATATATACACATTAAATAGGAAGTAATAGAGGGAAGGCTTGAGAATTAAGAGGGTCTGGGAAAGTTTCCTATAGCAGGTAGGATTTTGTTTGGATTTTAAAGGAAGCCAGAAGGTCAGTTGTTGGAATGTTCTGGCCATGGGGGATGGACAGAGAAAATGCCCAGAGCTGAGAGACCCATTCATGAACGGGCCACCAGACCAGTGCCACTGGATCAAAGATCGATATAGAAAGCTGAAAACAGGAGGGGGCCAGTTACAATGGGCTCTGAAGGCCAGAGCTTTGTATATCCGATCCCACAGACAATAGGGAACCAATAGAGTTTCTTGAGCAGGGTTATGGGGTTTTTTGATATTTAACATAGCCAGTTTTTGGTTCAGGAGATGAGAAAATTCACTTGCCCCATCATTTGTCCTGGGAAGATGGGGAGGAAGAAGGAACCGTGGCAATGACAGGAATGAAGCTCCTTTTTGTGGATTAGAAAGGCCCATTGAGTGGGAGCAGAAGTGAGCCCGTTTAATGTCAGGAAGACTTGGACTCTGTCCAACCTCTGATATCTACTGATAGGTTTAGATACATCTCTGACCCATCCTGGCTGTGGGCAGTGCCCCTTAATGTCTTAACCTTTCTAGGGGATGTGATCAGTATGGATAGAGAGAGCTTTTCACTAGGGGCTCCCCAAACCAGTGGTGTCAAATTAAACTAGAAATGGAGGCAGGAGCAGACATTGGGATCCCTGTGGACCAATATAGACTTGGAAAACCACACGGTTTTACACACTTATCTATCTACATAGATACATACATATATGTATATATTTGTGTGTATATACACGTGTACATACACCTATATATATGTATACAAATATAAAAATTAATATATCAACACATTAAAATCAGATAGGAACTTCATTTTAATCTAGTTCATCAGAGCTTAAGAATGTTGTACACAAAAGGGGGCAGGTTGGACACCTCTGTCCTATACCAACTAAAATACAGGTGGGGGAGGAAGGTGGTTGTGCTAGAAATAAAAAGAAAATATCAGATAAAACACTAAGATTCTGCTTTTTTAAAATGTCATATTAGTCTCAACAATTTAAGGCAGTGATTTTTAACTTTTTTTTTTCTTAGAAAGCAATCTGACAGAAACTAGATATGGACCAGTATCTTACTCCATTTACCAAGATAAGGTCAAGATAGATACATGATTTAGATACAGAGGGAGATATCAGAAGTAATGCAGAAGAACATGGAACTTAGTATCTATTAGACTTATGGATAGGAGAAGAACTTATGAATAAAACAAGAGATAGAGAGCATTATAAGAAGTAGAATGGATGTTTTATTACATTCCATTTAAAAAGATAAACCTAATGAAGCTAAGATTAAAAGGAAAGCAGAAAATTAGGGGAGAAATTAATTTCTTGAATATAAAAATATAGTGAACTTTGTCAGATTTATAAGAATAGAAGTCATTCCCCAAATGATAAATATCAAAAATTATGAACAGCAGCTTTTCTTTTTTTTTTAACTTGGAAAGATATAATTTAATAATAGCTTTTTATTTACAAGTTATATGGTAATTTTACAGCATTGACAATTGCCAAACCTTTTGTTCCAATTTTTCCCCTCCTTTCCTCCACTCCCTCTCCCAGATGGTAGGATGACCAGTAGATGTTAAATATATTAAAGTATAAATTAGATACACAATAAGTATAAATGACCAAGCCGTTATTTTGCTGTACAAAAAGAATCAGACTCTGAAATATTGTACAATTAGCCTGTGAAGGAAATCCAAAATGCAGGTGGGCAAAAATATAAGGATTGGGAATTCAATGTAATGGTTTACTTAGTCATCTCCCAGAGTTCTTTCTCTGGCTGTAGCTGGTTCAGTTCATTACTGCTCCATTGGAACTGATTTGGTTCATCTCATTGGAACAGCAGCTTTTCAATGAAAAAATCAAAGCTATAATCATATGGAAATGCTTTAAATCATTATTGATAAGAGAAATGCAAATTGAAACAACTTTGAGATATCATCTTCATACCTATCAGACTGGCTAAAATGACAGAAGGAGAAAATGATAAATGTTGGAGAGGATATAGGAAAATTGGAACACTACTACATTATTGGAATTGTAAATTGATCCAACCACTTTGGAGAACAATCTGGAATTATGCCCAAAGAATTATAAAACTGCCTATACCCTTTAATTTAGCAATACCACTATTAAGTCTATTTTCCAAAGTGATCAGGAAAAAAGAAACCTATATGTTCTAAAATATTTATAGCACCTCTCTTTGTGGTGGCAAAGAACTGGAAATTGAGAGTATGCCCATCAGTGGAAGAATAGCTAAAAAAGAAAGTGGTGTCATATGATTGTCATAGAATACTACAGTGTTACAAAAAATGATGAGCAGTTTGGTTCTAGATGGGAAAATTTGGAAAGACTGGCATGAAATAATGAAGAGTAAAATGAACAGAACCAAGAGAACATCATACAATAACAGTAATATTGTTTGAAGAATAACTGTGACCAATTAAGCTATTTTTACCATTATAAATATTCAGTTCAACTACAAAGGAACTATGAATGAAGATGCTACTTTCAGAGAAAGAACTGATAATTAGAAGTTTGCATTGTATAATTTTACTTATCTCTTTATGTATACGTATATATATATATATATATATATATATAAAAAAGTAAAAGGAACAAAACCAAGACAACATCATACAATAACAGTAATATATATATATGTCAAATGGTGGTTTTCTCTAGTAGAGGGTGGGGAAGAAAGGAGGGAACTTAAGATGTAACAAAAATAAATTTAATTTAAAAATTATCCCCCCCCCTTTCTGATATAATTTTTGTATAAACTTGCTAAGCCTTCTATTTATAAACTAGATTGTAAACTCCTATAGGGCAGAGCCTGAATTTTTATTTCTCTATGGAACATCTATGGGATTTAGTCAGAGGTCTTCCAATAGAAAGTATCTGTAAATATTTATTCAATGATAAGGCTTCTATTTCAGTTTTCAGAAGTCTATGCATTTATATAAAAATAGGTAAATAATGATTCATACGTTAACCTCAGAAGCATACATTTTGTAAACACCACGATGAAATCATCACATTTCTGGGTGGGAAGGAGTAAATAAATACAGTCAGAAATATTTGTCAAGAATACTTTTTTTCTGAAATGTCTTAACTCACTATTGATGGAGAAATGCAAATTAAAACAATTCTGAGGTGCTACCTCATACTTATTATTTTACCCATTAGATTAGGAGGACAGAAAAGGAGGAGGACAAGTGGTGGAGGGGACGAGAGAAAATGGAACATTGCAGAAATGTTGGTAGAATTGTGAACTGATTCAACCATTCTGCAGAGCAATTTGGAACTATATCCAAAGGGCCATGTATACCCTTTGACCATTACTAGGTCTATATCCCAAAAAAGATAAAAAACAAAAAGGAAAGGGACCTATATGTACAAAAGTTTTTATAGCAGCTCTTATTGGATCAAAGAATTGGACATCGAGGGGATACCCATCATTTGGGGAAAGGTTGAACAAATTGTGGCATGTGATTATGACGAAATACTATTGGCTATAAGAAATGATAAGGAATTTGCTCTCAGAAAAACCTGGAAATATTTACCTGAGCTGATGCAAAGTGAAATGTACTGTGTGCAAAGTAACAGCAATATTGCAAGATATGTGAATGACATAACCATTCTCAGCAATGCAATGATCCAAGATAACTCTAAAGAACTTATGATGAAAAATGCTTTCCATAACCAAAGAACTGATAGCATCAGACTGCAGACTGAAGTGTAGCTTTAAAAAAATTCACTTTTCTCTTTTTCTCTTATCCCTACGTGCACATTTATTACCTCTCTTCTTGAGTATACTCGTCTAAAAGTACCATTTCACGGACCATGGGACAAATATCTAACTTTATGACTGTATGATATTTTTTCCCCAAAAGCTAAAGAACCCTGAATTGCTGTGGAGCAAGTGGTTGAAAATCTATGGGTAAGGGGCAGCGAGGTGGGCAGTGGATGGAGCCCCAGCCCTGAAGTCAGGAGGACCTGAGTTCTAATGTGGCCTCAGACACTTAACACCTCCTAGCTGTGTGATCTTGGGCAATCACTTAATCCCACTTGCCTCAGCAAAAATAAAATCTGTGGGCGAGAACTGTGGACCTCAGTAGCAAAATTTAATCATCTTTTGGTTGTGTCATCATCATAAGTCCTGTTTTGGGTCGTTTCTAAATGAGTTGGAATCTGTAACCTTTTGCTTCAGTCTTTGACAGGGGTTAGGACTAAACTGCAGGACTAAGACTGCTTTGGTGTTTTCTCTAACCTTGACAACTACAAGAAGCTGCTCCACTTCCTCATGTCCCTAGTCCCTTGAACAGAGTGTCACACCTGCCTAGCCACTGCCTATTGTAGGACCTCATCACCTCTATCCTGAACTATTGAAATGATCTATTATTTGGTCTCCCCTCTTTAAGTCTTTCCTTATCCCGATCCACCCTCTACACAGGTGTTACTAACATTATATTCCTGAATCTGACCTCCTTTTTGTTCTCTCCTCAAAAAACTCCAGTAGCTCCTTATTGTTTCTAGAGTAAAACATTAATTTTATTGGATTTGTAAAATATTTCATCACAATTATCCCAATCTAACCTTTTCATTCATTTTATCATCGGCTGTTCACATCTTCTTCTCCTGGTTTTTCTGACTTCAAATCCTGGCTATCTATCCCCTTCTAAAAGAAAGCTTTCCTAATCATTTTCTTTCATGTTTTCCCTCTGTTAACCATCTCCTATTTATTCTGGTTATATCTTGTTTACACATAATTATTTGCATTTTCTCTCCCTTATTAGGCTGTTACCTCCTTAAGAAAAGGAGCTTTTGCTTTGTATTTCTGGCATTTAGTATAGTAGCTGGCATATAATAGTCAATGTTTGTTGTTTGACAGATTGATTTCAATCTATAGTCTAGTCAAATTGAGCTTTGACCTTCTTTTAGAGTACTCCATCTCCCAATTTTGTTTTAACTTTCCCTTTCTTTTTTTTCTCCTCAATAGTATTTTATTTTTCCAAGTCAGTGTAAAGGTAGTTTTCAACATTCATTTTTATCAGACTTTGTGTTCCAAATTTTTCTCCCTCCCTTCCTTACTTCCCCCCTCCTCAAGACAACAAGCAATCTCATATAGGTTAAATAATGCAATCCTTCTAAACATATTTCCATATTAGTCATGTTATACATGAAAAATCCGACCAAAAGGGAAAAACCACAAGCAAGGAAAAAAATAGACAAAAAAGGTGAAAATACTTTGCTTCAATTCAGTCTCCACATTTCTCTCTGTCTGGATGTGGATGGCACTTTCCATCCTAAATCTATTGGAATTGCCTTGAATCATCTCATTGTTGAAAAGTGTCAAGTTCATCATAGTTGATCATCACACAATCTTGTTGTTGCTGTGTATAATGATCTGCTGGTTCTGCTCATTTCACTCAGCATCAGTTCATGTAAGTCTCTCCAGACTTTTCTGAAATCATGCTGCTGGTCATTTCTTACAGAACAATAATATTCCATGACATTCATATACCACAATTTATTCAGTCATTCTCCAATTGATGGGCATCCACTCAGTTTCCAGTTTCTGGCCACTACAAAGGGCTGCCACAAACATTTTGCACATGTGGGTCCCTTTCCCTTATTAAATATTTCTTTGTGATATAAGCCCAGTAGTAATACTTCTGGGTCAAAGAGTATGCACAGTTTGATAGCCCTTTGGACATAATTCCATGCTGCTCCCCAGAATAGTTTGATCAGTTCATAGCTCCACCAACAATCCATTAATGCTCCAGTTTTCTCCTATCCCAACATTTATTATTATCTTTTCCTGTGCCTTAGCCAATCTGAAAGGTCTAACTTCTACTTTCTGTAACCCCTTCTTTCCTTCAACACAACTCAGTCAACACTTTATACAAGAAGCCTTTCCTGATTCCCTCACATACTAATATAACCTGCCTGCTCAAACTGCCTCTTATTAATTTTGTATTTATTCTATATGTTCTTACATCGGGAGATACTACTTTTGAAGTTGTTGAGAGAATGGACAATGTGCTGCTGTAAAGAATAACACTAGCAAGTGATAGGATTCTTATATTAAACAAGTCATAGAAGTTGTCTATTGCCCAGAGGAGAGTTAATTGAACTCCCTGAGGAGTAAGAGAAAAGTATGAGCCAGAGGTTTAGCAACTTTAGGAAAAATATAATAACTACCAGCTATATAAGTAAGCTCTCTGAATTAGATAATGGCTAAGAAAGTAAAACATCTAATGAGGAAGACATTATGTACAGAAACCAGAAAAAATTGGCTAGAATTGAGGTGAACACCAGCCTAATTGGTCAATCATTAATCATTTATTAAACTTATTATACAGGTATTCTCTTAAGGGTTGAGCATACAAAGAAAGGAAAAACAGTGACTAACTTCAATGAGCTCACATTCAAATCGAGCAGACAACATGTGAATGAGCATCTTTATATCAGACATATATATAGTACAAGTGGGAGATAATCTCAGAGGAAAAGCACCAACAAATGTGGCTGGGGGAAGGGGAAGGCCTTTTCCCCTTATGGAGAATTGTGATTTGAAGGAATCCAGAAAGTGGAGGTGAAGAGGGAAGGCACTTCAAGCATGGGGATCAGAAGAGCATTGTATGTGGGGAACAGAAAGATGGCCAGTATCGCTGGGTCATAGAATACATCGAGAGGAGTAAGGGTAAGAAGATTGAAAAGGCAGGAAAGAGTTGCTTGTAAAAGGCTTTAAAAGTGAAATGCAGGATTTTAGATTTGTTTCTGGAGGTAATAGGAAGTCACTGGAATTTGTTGAATATAAATATTATTGAATTTTGAAGAGAATCCTGAACTATAAGCAGCATATTTCCTATCTAAAATTTCCTTTTTATGGACTTATTGAGAAAAAAAGATAATTTATAAAGTTGATAGAATTATTAGTCCACACTTACTAACAGGTAATGGAAACATACATACAGAATTGTCAGCAGGTCACAAAGGTACCAGGACCTTTCATTCAGGACATTTCATCTCTGACTAGACTAATAGAGGATATTACAAGAGAAACTAGAGAAGTGATTGCTTATGCAGCCAGATGTTTCTGATAATTAATTATATCCAGTGTTGCTTTGTACATTCAAATATATAAATGGAGTGCTATGCATCTTTTTTTAAATTTAATTTTAAATTTATGGAATAAAACAAGCATTTCCATAAGATTGTACAATTAAAATAATGATGGTATATGAAATTGCAAATCACAACTTATTGATCTTTTTAAATATCTAAGAAAGTTATCATATTAATCTTTTTTTTCTTTTTTCCTTTCCTCCCCAATACTTTATTTCACTTATTACTATTGCTAGTGTTGTTACTTTATTATATTTAACTATTTTTATTGTTAGTGGTTTTCCTCTTTATTAAAGAAGCTTACCAAATGGTGTTTTGCACTATGATTTATATATTGTGTAAAAATATGTGGATCTGAAGTAATTTCAAGTAATTTTCAGGGGAAATGCAACAATTTTTGACCACAGGGAAAAATTTAATGCTGGTCTTAATAGTTTTTCCACAGAGAGATTATAGATGATGTTAACTATGTCTTTTAGATTGGGTGTCCCATCATGAAGTAACACTTTAACTGCTATTCTATGGAGGGTCATTTGAGAAGAGCTAGTTTTTCTCTTCTGTCTAGAAGAATGTCTGAATAAGGTACAAAGAAAGAGAATGACGGCAACTTCTTATGAAACCATTATAACTTTTATCGCATAAAGAGAATGGAAGAAGATTCTTGTAACTAGACTTAATTTGTTATCCTGAGTGAACTAAATGGTATGGGACCTGCAAGAGTGATGAAAGGACTTTGGCTTATTACTAAAATATTCTAAATAATGATGTCTTTGTTTTTATTGTTTATTTCATTGTTAGTCAACTGAATTGCATATTCAGTAACTTTAATACTTTTTAGTCCTAGGAGATTAAGAACCTTAATATAAAATATGAATAGACGGCTTCTCAAGATTACTCAATATTTGATGAACTGGGATGAGACTCTAAAATTAATTGAGAGAGATGTGGAACTTTTATTAACTGGATGAGGAAATACATAAACATGTTGATAGTTCAAAGAAATAAGATTAAATACGAGAATAAATCCAGTAGCAGGTTAAGGTGTGATGCATAAATAAATATAGTCAAACCCTGTTTAATCCTGTTACACATTTCCCCTGCTCCTCAAAGGCAACTGGAGCTTTCATTTTTATTTCTTTTGTATTTCCAGCACCAAGCACAATGCCTTGAACATAGTAGGTATTTCATAATGTTTACTGATTATTTATTGTTTTATGGAATTGGGAAGGGGGAAATTAAAAGTTATAAAGTCTTATTCAGTAGCACATTCAGTTTTGTTGACAAATTTCAGTAATGATAGTGAGGATTACTGCTTACTAGGGCAGAATTCTCCATTCCCTTTAATTGATTGGGGATTGGGAACTGGTGCTTAGCACTGGTAGAACAAAGTAGCTGAAAGATTACTTGGCAGTGCTTAATCCTTTTTCCCACTTTTCAACTCAACAAAAATTTTCAACCCCATCCAACAAGCATTAATCGTAGGACAAACAGGAAAGGATTCCCATCAGTGCTTGTCCATGAGCTGAAGCCTAAAAGAAGGAGGCTAGGTGTTTGAAGAGATTAGGGGTTAAGAGGCAATCATCCCAACCACATGCGACAGCTGTTGCAAAGGCATTGTGTTAGGAGAAGGAAAGCTTAGTTCAGGGAACAGCAAACAGACCAGTTTGGCTAGAAAAATTCATTAAGGGGAGGAATATCAAGTAATCCTAGAAACATAGGCTGGAGTCAGATTGTGCAAGATCTTTAAATGTCAAACTGAAGAATTTGTATTTTATGCTAAAAAAAAATGTAGGGAACCAACCACTTCAGCTTCTTGAGTAAAGAAATGGTCAGATTTGTGTTTTAGTAAGTTTATTTTAACAACTTTTCAGAGACTGGACTGGAGAAAGTTTTTCTCAAATCTGCCTATTCATCATTTCTTATTGCATAATTGTATTTATTCCATTCATATAACACAGCTTGTTAATCCATTCCCCAAATGATGGGCATCCCCTTAATTTTTGATATTTTGCCACTAGGAAAAGTACCACTGTAAATATTTTTGCACATGTAGAACCTTTCCCATTTTCACATCCCCAGCTGACAAATTAATCAGCTATCCTTGCAACATTTCAAACTCAATGTACAAAACAGAACTTAACTTCTTCCCAAATCCATTCTTTTTTCCAATTTTCCTATTTCTGTTCAAGGTTCTTCCATTTTTATTTAAAAACTTTTTAAAACTTTTATATTTTATATATTTATATATAAATTTATATTTTATATATTTATTTATTTTAAAACTTTAAAATTAAAACTTTTTTTATTTTAAAACCTAATCACCTATCTTGAGATGATAATTAACATACACACACACACACACACACACACACACACACATACACACACCTTTTTTGTGAGAAAATTATACTTCAATTTGCACTCATATGTCATTAGTTCTCAGCAGGTAAGAAGTTTTAGAGATGGTTAATTGAATGCTTCAAAGCTAACCAAGTCTCCCTGTGAGGAGGATAGACAAAAAGAGGTGCAAGAGGGCCTTAGTATATACCCATAGTTAGTGGGCATGTTGGCAATGATGAGCCAGAAAGGTGGATGCCTAAGAAGTAATCATATAAGTAGAAGGGGAACCAAGAGAAAGTAGGACCAGAAAGTTGGGGTCTGAGAAATGGCCATTGGATTTAGAAAATAAGAAACAATTGGTTACCTTTGAATGAGCAATTTCAGTACAAGATAAAAATTCAGTTCATTGGGCATGTTTAAGTCAAACAGCCCCTGGAATAATTTTTTTTTGTCTCGATATCACATTTTAGGAAGGGTATTGAACACCTGGAACAACTCCTAGGAAGGTCAATTGTATTATGATTGGAAATTAGCCCATAGTATGGAGTAAATAAGAAAGTTATCTTCTAAAATTTTAAAATATGTTTTGGGGAATGAGGGAATTACACAGTGGCCCTGCTTGTCCGTTGAAAGAAAAGTAAGGACCATTGTATAGAAATTGCAAAGAGACTGACCCATGACCCAATTAGAATTGTCCAAAAGTGTGTGTGTGTGTGTGTGTGTGTGTGTGTGTGTGTGTGTGAGAGAGAGAGAGAGAGAGAAAAAAGAGAAACCCAGAGAAAGAGAGAGAAGGGAAGAGGTGGAAGCAAGAAAAAGAAAGAGATCACTCATATTCTGCCACACTATTTCCCTGTGTTGAATTGGAAAAACTCTAAAAATACTCATATGGGTACAAAGGAATAATAAAACAGTCTAGGCCTGTGATTTTGTTCAAAGTTGGTTTGATGTGTTCCCAACAAAGAATTCGATGTGGTAGGAAGAGAAACCTTTCACTCTTCTCTTTTTACAATCTGTCTTTTCATTTACAAAGTACTATAAATAAGCCTTATCTCCTTCTGGTTCAGTACAATAGAGTTTGGATACCTGACGCTGATGAAGTTTGGAAATCTGCTGAAATAGCAAAGGACTACAAAGTTGGAGATAAAGTTCTTCATCTCCTTCTAGAAGATGGATCTGTAAGTATTCTTTGTTTCTTTCACGATGGACAAAGAAATGGGGGGGGGGGAGGCTAGAGACAAGGAAGGGGTATCTGGGACCAAGCATTGTGAATGACCTATAGGAATGTTCAGGAGTAGGGAAAGGTGACAGGTCAGTGGGAACTAATACTACAATCCAAAGCATGGTATCCCTTGGAAACAGTATCATCAGTAATACTCAACCTACTTCTGAGTAGTCTGAAGAACATTATATCCAATACACCAAAGGCCACAAATAATGGGATAATAGTTATAATACTCCATTGGACATTTAAAGATGTTTGGAGTACACTTAAAATAAGCACATCATTTGGTTACATAGGCATAATATTGTTAGCCTTCAGTTGGCAGGTTGATGAAAAACTTTGAGGGAAATATCAGAAGAAATTTAAGGAGAGGAAAAGAAACTGATTGGTAGAAAGGTAGATGCTGATATAGGAAAAAGAGATGGAGAAGGAAGATGAGAATAAAATAAATGAGAAGAAAAAGGAAAAGGAAAAGAAAATAAGTTAAAAATGTGTCTAAGTGTAGAAAAATGAGAATTGGTATGATGGGGGAAAGATAGAAACAATGCAAAAAGATGGCAAAACAGACTAATCAAGAGAATGCCAATTTTGAACCTCCTTATGGAAAGATAGGTCCAGTGTCTCGAGGACAGTGCGATATTTCAAACAACAACAAAAAAAGGTCTTTAGCCCTAACAGTCATTATTCATGGTATAATAAATATGATGTTTAAATAAGGTCATGTAAAGCAGTAAAAAGCCTAAGTCCTTCTGTATCCTTTATTTTTCAAACTTCTAAAGATCATTGAATTTTGTGCAGAGGTAACTTATATTTAGCTACCCACAATACAATGTTATAAAGAAAAATATTCATGTCTTTACTCACAATAAAGCGCATCCCTTGAAAAATCTCTCCATTTATGTGAAAATGATTTATGACTATCTCCAACATAATAAATTCTTGTAGTAAATTACTCCCCTCTCCCTTGTATCTTTTATTTCCCATTCTAAAAATAAAGGGAGTTGAGTAAATATCCATGATATAGATAGACCCTGGTCTACCCATATCATCACCCAAAGTTGAAGAGGTCTCAATCAAATTCCAGAACATTTTTTACCAAAAAAGGCAGAATAAAGTATATTCTAAAAGCTAATACAAGGAGAGATTTCTGCTTCCTCTCTCTTTATCTCCTTTTCCCTTTCACCTTCCCCTTCTTTCCATGGCACCATGCTAAATGAACACGCTAAATCGGAATACTCAGGTATGTTGTAATCCTGTCCTTGTGAGTGTAGTCATGGAAAATAAAAGGTTTGTGATGATGTTTCCAGTTAAAGAAAATAACAAAAACCATTCTTGTATCTCGCGGCTTGCCCTTTAGCTTTCCCTTCTCCAGTCTCTCCAGAGACACGGATTTGAAGAAAACCGATCATGGTACGCCAAGCTTTGTTCCATGTAGTTGGAAGGAAGCTCGACATCCATTCCTCTGGTTATTTTCCTACCAACAGCTTTTTTTTAACTTTTTAATTTCAAAAATATGTATAGATAACTTTCAATATTCACTCTTGAAAAACCTTGTATCCCGAATTTCCCCTCTCCCTTCCGCCACCCTCTCCCCTAGACGAGAAGTAATGCAGTACATGATAAACATGTGCAATCCTTCTTTTTTTTTAACTGGCATTCTGAATGCATTTTCCCCTCTAGGTCGATCCCACAATAGCTTCCTCGCTTCTTTATCTAGGGGAAAACTCCAGCTTCCAGGGGCATTCTTGACGTGGAGGCTCCCGGACAAGGCTGACAATGCAAGCCTTGCCAGAAGAACTGCTACCGCATTTGTTCGTGCCGCGAGGTCGGCTCTGTGCTTGGCTATTTCAGCTCGTGGGTTAAGCATCTTTCCCCGGCTGAGAAGGCCCGGAAGCAGCCCCGCGGAACAGCCGCCGCCTTTCCGGCCGTGGGCAGGTAGCTGCTTACCTGGCCCTGCTCGGGACCACCAGGGCCCGGGGCAGCGGGAGGTGGGGAAAGCAGCAGCTGGGGCGTCGCCTTTTTGCTTCAGCCAATGGCGAGCAGCCAAGCGGCTCCTTTCACTTAACCCCTTGTTTACGTTGTCAGGAATAACAAAAACGCTTTTTTTTTTTTTTTCACACTTTTGAAAAGTTCTCGCTTCCAGCTGTTAAAAGGTCCTTCCCGACGCCCGGCCCTTCCGCCCGTCGCTGCCTGACTGCGGTGGGTGCAGCGTCTAAGTGGCAGGCACCTGCTGGGGGGGAGCAGGGGCGGGGAGATGCACCACTGCCCCAGAATTGCTTGGTCGGCAGGAAAGGAGGAAGTGATGGCGCTGTGGGCCGCCCGGCCTTACGCGCCCCCTAGCGGCTGACGGGGAGCTAGAGCCGGCCTCCGGATGCGCTTCCAAGCTTTCGGGCTCTCTTTCCCCTCCGTGCGCGTGAATGTTATCAGAGCGGCTATGCCGAAGTCCAGGCAAAAGCAGGTTGTTTGATGGAACTAACGTTCCAGAGTCGGGGTCGGGCTCCCCGACAGGGGGCGTCCGCTCTAAGAAAGGTTGGAGAAGGCAACTGCAGTACAAGAGAGCGGCTGGGGGCGCCCGGGGGCGGACAGCCGCTTCGCGCGGCCCAGGGGATGGGGCTGGGGGCCGGGGGCCGGGAGACGGCCCCCCGGCGCGGGTACTCCTGGTCTGTGACTCGCGGGAAGTCTCCCGCTGCCTCGGCTTGCTCAGCAGTAAGGCGAGGAGAAGAAGAGCCTCCCCCCTGGGGCTGAGCTCGCGGTGAGACAGGACCTGTGAAGCGCTCACCGCCGCACCACTGCCCGCTCCCTTCGCGCTGCTGTTCCCGCTCTCGGCCGCCCGGAGCCGAGCTGGGCCCCCAGTAACGCGCTGGGGGGCGGGGCGGCCGCACTCCGTCAGGAAGGCTCCCCCTTCTGCATCCCAATCCGACCTCGGCCCCTTGTAGCCGCGCCGCGCCGCGCCGCCCCGGGCAAGTCACTCACCCGTTCCCTCCGTGTCCTCCTCCGTGTCATGAGCCGGAGCGGGAAATGCCCGACGGCTGCGGCATCTGCCGGGAACCGCAAGCGGTCCCAGAGAGCCGCCGGCACTGTGCCTCGGCGCTGCCGCAAATGCTGCCCTGGCCGCGCGGCCAGGAGCAATGGCCCCGGGGTCCGCGGCCCTGGCCGGGCCGCTCGCCACCCCCGGGGCCTGCGGCCCTGGCCGGGCCGCTCGCCACCCCCGGGGCCTGGGCAGGGTGCCGCGCTCCGGCAGGGAGCGAGGTTCCTCATCCGGGATCCGCGTGCCCTGAACGGCTTTTACTCTTTGCCCCTGCCCCCACCTTCTCTCTTCCTCCTTTTCCTTATTGCCGGCGGAATTCTTCGCCTAGGCTTAACGCGAGGTCTGGCTGTAGACCTTTCCTGAACAGCCCCTGTTTGGTAAGGGTTAGCTAATGCCCCGGAGGCGGGCGGAGGGCACCGGTGAGAGCCTCTCCTGGAGCAGAGAAGGGGCGGGGTGGGAAACACCTGAGTGGGGAGTGGCAAATTAGGAAGCTTGGGTCCCAGAGCTTGACAGCCCAGAAGTCCGTCTTAGGTCCGGATGGAGTACTGCGTGGGATGGAGCAGCCGCCATTTGTCTAATTCTAACTTTCCTCGGATCTTGACTCCTGTTCGGCTATTTACATTCCCTGTCCCCATAGTTGGGATGGACATGGTCGGGGGAGAGCCTGCTACGAACATTCTAGGTACAAGTTTTATACCTTCCCTCCCCCGTTAGACTATAAGCAGGGATTATGTTCTTTTGAAAATTTTTACCAATTTTTGACTTATGCCTTTTGTTTTTATACTCATTTTATATCTTTTAGATAATTATTTTTATGCTTTATATTCCTTTTTAAATATATCCTTCCCTTTGCCCTATCTTGCAAGTCGTCTCTTCTGACAAAAAATTTAAAATAACAAAAGGGGGGGAAACAACTTATCAAGACTAGCCAATACCGTAACTGTGTCTGATAGATATATGCAATATTTCATGCCATGGTATAAGAGCTTAGGGCTTACATTTTGTCTTCCCCACAATCTAGTTCCATATATGACAGGTGATTAGTAAATGTTTGTTAAATAAATGAAAGAAAACATATATATATATATACATACACACATGTACATGTATATACACGTATGCTTCTTTGGAATTCTGTACACTTAGCTCAAGTCACTGAATGCTTTTTGCCTCAGTTCCCTCATCTGCAAAATGAGGTGGATAAAGAAATGACAAACCACTCCAATGTCTCTCTCTGCCAAGAAAACCCCAAATGGGATTATGAAGAGTTGGATGTGACTGGAATGATATCACATTGGAACAAATTTGTGGTTTCGAAATAAACACCATAGCAGAACTATCTATTATCTGGCTATTGATTATTGAGTATGTATCATTTTTTTTATTCATTCCACCAGTTTAGCAGCGTTGGAGTAATGTTTGATATAAAAACAAACATTACTAGACATTACAAAACACTATAGTATGAATTAAAAAAAGGGTTAAGGACATATTGATCAATTAACCAACAAGTAGTGGCTGACTGCTTAACATGCCCACATCAGCAGTAGTCATTTTTTCTGGAAAGCCTGAGGATGGTGGGTTGCTAAAACTCTGGACTTCCAAACAAATGTCCTAATAAGCTTATTCTGATTAAACTCATCATTCTGATGAACCCTCAGACAGGGAGCCACTAGACTGCCTAAATAGGAAAGAAGCAGCCATCATCAGAAATGGAATCAGATGAAGGCTCCTGTGCTGATGAATAGTGGATTGGGGATCACTGAGTAGCCAGTGTACCTCTAGTGTGAGAAAGATAGGAAGAGCCAGTTTAAAGCAAACAAATAAACAAGCAAAAAACCCATGACCAGAACAAAAAGCTAAGTGACGATGTAAATGTATAGAGAGACATAAAGAACTCCAGAGAAGTGTTAAATCTCTGCCTTCTAGAAGCTTAGCACAATTTCATGCATTAGAATGTAATTTAAGAATTACAGAGAAAATGGCCGACAGTGTAATCTTTCTGAGCAAAGACATCATCAAGCTTGACCATGATTTGAAAGAGCACAGTCCCAGAGAGGAATAAGCCAAAAAGTTTCTTTAGGTAAAAGCATTTCATAGTCTTTATACATGTGCAATACAAAATTCCCTTTTGCGTGAGACTTTCTCTATCATGGTTTTGAAAATATATATATATATATATATTTTTTTTTTTTTCAGGTCAGCATAAAAAATTAAATGAAAAATTTTGGTAAATTTTGCAGAAGTCACAGATGTCATGCAGAGGTCAACAGATGACACAAAAAGTTTAGAAACTCAGAAATATATAAAATATTGTATATTGTAGAGCATTGTATGATATCAACCCAAATTTTACATCAGGTACATCATTCTCTTTTATGGGGTGTTTACAGTACTTGGTCAGTTATCAGATAACTGTAGTATTTCTTATTGCTCTAGTCTCTTCAGACTCACTGTCAAGAATAACATCTTTGAGCATGAAGGATAATGGTCCAGATAGGAACTCCAGAACCTTGTCATTAATTTTTTATTTTTTATTTTTTTGCTTTTCTTGTTAGGAACAGGATTATTCTGTTGATCCAGAAACACTTCCACCATTACGAAATCCTGATATACTTGTAGGAGAGAATGACCTCACAGCACTTAGTTATCTTCATGAACCTGCTGTCCTCCACAATCTCAAAATACGTTTTGCTGAATCCAAACTTATTTATACCTACAGTGGTAAGTAAAAAGATATTTACAAATTTTAAAAATTATAAGTAAAGACAAAAATTCAGTAATTGGTCATTACAGCATGATTTGAATTTTTAAATTTTTTTTAGCACTTTTTTTTGTTTTTACTTATCTTAATTTCCCAGTATATTCCTTCCCACTTTCATACACAAAAAGTCATCCCCTTGTGACAAAGTATGCAAGACAAAGGGAAAGGATAAAGAAATTTAGCAAAACAAAGCAACACATCAACCAAGTCTAATAAATAGCTAGTCAGTGTTAGAGAAGTACATTTTCATCCTTGCAAAGAACAAGAGAGGGGTAGGTGCATTTTCTCCTGTTTTCCAGAACCAATTTTGATCATTATAATTATATAGAGTCCAATTTCATTTTTTTATCCATTCCATTTCCATTGTCCATATTGTTTTTCTGGTTCTATTTACTTCATTTTGCATCAGTTGATATAAATCTTCCTTGGCTTATAAATAAATAAAAATATATATTTTTTATATTCAACATTTCTTACAAGAAAGTAATACCTACTTTCCTGTAAGAAAATAATACTTACGTGCCACAATTTGTTTAGCCATACCCCCAAATTATGGGCATCTAATTTGCTTTCAGTTTTATTTTGTTTTTTTTTTTCTATGACAAAAACATTGCGTTGAATATTCTGCAGTGTATGGGACATACAATGTATTGTATATAGCTCTCTGTGGGATATACTTTGATATAGACTCTCTGGGTGAAATAATATAAACATTTTAGTCATTAAAAAAAGTATAATTCCAAAGAGCTTTCCAGAATGGGTAAACCAATGGATGGTACCTCCAAAAGTATTAGTGTCCTAAGTGTTCCCACAGTCTGCCCATAATTCACTATTTCTATCTATTTTCATCTTTGTGACAAGCTGAAATTCTGAGTGACCCTGAATAATTAGGGGAAGCATAGTTTTATATCTATGAGGACAAAATAAAATGAAGCCCCTTTCAAAGTTAGGGATGCGCCATAGCAGTTTAAGATGAATTGACTCCAACTACCTTTGAATATTAAGACATCAGTATGCTAAATATAGATGAACACAGGGGTTGATAAAATTACTTGGTGTTTAAGCATTGCATTTTTGGACTCATTAGTGTTTCTAATGATGTCTGTCTATACATATTCCCTTCTCTCCCTAAGAGAAGGGATCCCTTTTGTTCCCATGCATCCTATGATGTATAGGAATCATATGGTTTTTGTATTGTTCTTGTCTTGGTAAAGGTATCTAAGAGAAAGGGGCAGCTCAGCGATGCAGTAGATAAGAAAGTGGGCCTGAAATCAGGAAGACCCGAGTTCAAATTTGACCTCTGCTGTTTACTAGCTTTGTGTTCTTGAGCAAGTCACTTAAACCTGTTTATCTCAATTTCCTCATCCATAAAATGAGCTGGAGACCACTCTAGTAATTTTGCCAGCAGTATTAGATAATCATTCTCTGAATAATTAAAAGTTGAAGAGAGGGATAGTGAATGGATCTGTGATTTCATTAACATAAGAAACCCCTAGATGAGGAAATTCCTTCTATCTAGAAAAGACTTGTACTTTCTCTGGAACTTACAGTTTCCCTGGTCAACTCTTCCAGTTATCTAGAGCCCTGGAGGCTGTGGCTTTTTCAAGTCAGCCAGCACATATCAGAGGCAAGAAAAAGTTTATTTCATTAAATAAACAAGAAAAAACTTTTTTTCTGGTTGACACCTCCCTATCAATAAAATACTGAAATTATAAGAATTAAACTATAAATGATTAATATATAAACAATTCATCTTAGAAAATACTTTTCAGGTTTGGTGAGCAACAAATAAATCAATGAATTTTATAAAAGCCTTCTAAAATTAAGAAGTAGCAAAATATTATTACTTTAAATTTTTTTCCAAATATCAAGCTTTTTTTTCCTTCCTTCTATCTACCTCCCTCTTCCAGCTGGGGGTGGGAGTGAAAAAATGCAAAATTTTTATTAAAAAACAAAAACACATAAGTTGCATATTTGTTGTTGTTGAGTCATTTCTGTCTTGGTCAACTCTTTATGATCCCATTTGGAATTTTCTTGGCAAAGATACTGGAATAGTTTGCCATTTCCTTCTCTGGCTTATTGTACAGATGAGGAAATTGAAACAAACAGGGTTAAGTAACTTCCCCAGAGTTGCTAGTAAGTTATCTTCTGAGACTAATTTTGACCTTAGAAAGATAAATCTTCAGGTCCAGCACTCTATCCATTGCCCCCTCCTATTGATCATATTGGTCATTTCCAAAAAATATATATCTCATTCTGCATATAGTACCTCTCAATCAGATGGTGGTTAGAAATCTTTATCATTGGTCCTCTGGAATAACCATTGATTGTTGCGTTGCTCAGATTTCTTAGATTTTTCAAAATTTTTCATTTTATTTCAAAATTACTGCTAAGGTCTTTGGTTTTAGCAAACACTAGACTATTAGGTTTGTTTGCTTTGGTATGTTATGTACTTAATTTGTTCCACAATTAAATTATCAATTTAATAATTAAATAATTATTTATTAAATTTAATAAAAATCTTTTTATTTTTTCTTTTATTTTTGCTGAGGCAGTTGGAGTTAAGTGACTTGCCCAGGGTCACAAAACTAGAAAGTGTTAAGTGTCTGAGACTAGATTTGAACTCAGGCCCTTCTGACTTCAGGGCTGGTGTTCTATCCAGTGCACCACCTAGCTGCCCCTACCTCTCTTTATTAAGCCCCTACCTCTAATTATTATTAAATAAATACTTTGGTGATTATGAGTTTGTAGGACAGTTTGGTGAATGAGTCTGTTTGCCTTCAAAATTCCAGTGTCTCTAGTATTGGCCCGAGTGCTTCAAAGACCAGACATGTTAAAAATGTTGGCGCTGTGCCTTATAAATTATCTTCCTCATTAGATTGTGAGCTCTTGTGGGCAAGACTTATTTTTACTTTTCTTTGTCTCTCTAGTGCTTAGCATAACATGTGGCATATATCATCATTTACTCAGTGCTTGTTGCCTGTGCCCCTGTAATCCCTTCTCATCGTATTCCCCTCATTTTGATGTTGTACTGAGATTCTCAAAAACATCTTGAATTTTCTTTCTTCAGGAATTATTTTAGTTGCTATGAACCCTTACAAAGAGTTGCCAATCTATGGAAATGCTATCATCCATGCTTATAGTGGGCAGAACATGGGAGATATGGATCCACACATATTTGCTGTAGCAGAAGAAGCATATAAACAAATGGCCAGGTATCTTCTCTCTTAACTTTGCCCTACCTATAACTTGTCTTGATTCTCTTTGTTCTTCCCATACTACTCACAGTTTTGGAGACAATTTAATTATTGGTCTGTCAAAAGAGCAAGCCTGGCAAATTTTTAGAATGCCAAGCTACAGGGTGGCATTTTTAGGGCATTCTGAGTTTTGGAACATACTATCAGAATGTCCCAATCCCACCATATAGTTATTTGCTTTGGAACAAGTTGTTTATGGGTATCCTGGACACTTAACAAGGTTTTCGGAGTAGATTTCTGTGGAGTTATTATAATTATTATTATTCTCTCACTTCCCTTCCTATTTCCTTGTGCCCCACAATTTTCTTTCTCCTTTCTTTTCTAATGTTTGCTCTCATGCAGAATGCCTATCAATCTTAAATTTATTTTAATATTTATCATTAATTTAAAACCCCAGTAAAAATAGAAATTTTCTAGTTCACTAATATTGATTATTCTTTTTTAGTCATTTAAAAATTGGATTATTTCATTATCTGGTATGGGCTTCCATTATTATGTACTTTAGTACATGCTAGTGGCGTATTTAATAAAAGTTAAAGATTTATCTGGGGGGTGGCCACAAACCACCTCTAAAGGTTTTGAGGATGTGCTAATTAGTCACTTAGTTCACAGGTATGCTTACTAGATGCTAGGTACAATGTTGGCACATAGATATCTTTTACTAGTTGTGTGGCCCCAGGCAGGTCCCCTAACCTTGTTTGTCTCAGTTGTCTCATTTGTAAAATAAGCTAGAGTAGAACAAGACAAACCACTCCAATATCTCTGCTAAGAAAACCCCATTTAGGCCACAAAAAGTTGGACATAAACGAAAAGACTAAATAATAACAAAAAAACCTTTTTAATGTTTTGTTAATATTGTCCTTCCTCCCTTCTTCCCTCCCTCCCTCCCTTTCTCCCTCTCTTTCTCTCTTCCTTCCTTCCTTCCTCCCTTCCTTCCTTTCTCCCTTCTTCCTTTCCTTCCTTCCTTCCTTTCCTTCCTCCCTCCCTTCCTTCCTTTCTCCCTTCCTCCCTCCCTCCCTCCCTCCCCTCCCTTCCTTCCTCCCTCCCTTCTTTCTTTCTTTCCTTCCTTCTTTTCTTGTTTCCCTCCTTCCTTCTCTCCTTCCCTCGCTCTCTCCCTCCCTCTTTCCCTTCCTCCCTCCTTCTCTCCCTTCTTTCTTTCTTTCCTTCCTTTTGTTTCCCTCCTTCCTTCCCTCCCTCCCTCCCTCCTTCCTTCCTTTCTTCCTTCTTTCCTTCCTTCCTTCCTCTTTTCTCTTTCTCTTTATCACTGCCTACCAACTCCCTCCCTAACCCATCATAAATAGAAGCCCTCTTTTGTAATAAATCATTTTGTAATAAATCATTCTAGTTAAAAAAAAAAAAAACAGATTCACACATTAGCTGTGCCATCAGCTGTAATAAGGAAGCTCATAAGAAGGGAGTTTTGGGAGTAGAAGTAATTTTGGATATATTAAAATTGAGGTGTCTATGTTAGAATTAATTCAAGATCTCTAATAGGCAGATGGAGATGTTGGACAAAATCAAGAGAGAGGTTTGGGTTGGATAAATAATTTGAGAATCATATGCATAAAGAAGACAGTTTAATCCATGGGAACTGATGAGATCACCAAGTGAAATAGTAGAGAGCGGGGAGAGTGGTCCTCTGAGGCAGCAAACTCAAAATCAGCATTAGTAAGAATCTGATGTGGGCTTCCAATGGCCCTGAAGATTTGATTCCTTCTCCAAAGCAGCTTGATAATATTCCAGGAATGATACTGTTGCCCAGAAACTACGTCTGAAAGCATCTTGCTCCCAAATAATACTGTTCTTTCATGGTTTTGCTCTAGAAACAACAAGAATCAGTCGATAATTGTGAGTGGGGAGTCAGGGGCTGGAAAGACAGTGTCAGCCCGATATGCTATGAGATACTTTGCCACAGTCAGCAAATCAAGCAGTAATGCTCATGTGGAAGATAAAGTGCTGGCCTCCAATCCCATAACTGAGGTAAGCAATTACGGGTAAAGGGAAGAACTTGGTTCATTATGGATGAGGTTGATAACAATCGCAATCTCATCCCAACCTGGACAATCAGCGCATTGCTGGACAATGCTGTGCCTCCTCCAGCTGTACCTCGACAGTAATCACCGATGACCCAGTGACTTCAGTGTCTAAGCCCTGCTCCCCTCAAATTCTGGGGATCTTAAGAATCAGGGACATGAAAAGTAGACACAGATCTTCCTTGTGAAAATAAAAGTACAGGGAATGATGTTAGCTTAGAAGTTGAAGCATATCTCTGAAAATTGGGAAGATCCATCGACCTTGATTTACCTAATTTAAGATTAAATTCAGGCTGTAATGTAGAAAATGGGATAATTCTGTTTATTCTCTGGCTACAGAAAGAAACAAAAAAGGCAGTATCGATACTTCACAAGCGAATAATGTTGATTCTTGGCTGGAGTTGCAGTTGGGAATATCATAAATAAGACTGAATAAAATAAATTAAATAAGTTTGCATTGTAGTTCTGTATGAATCCAAGCTCTCATGCTTTCAAATCTAAAGAAGCTAGGCAGTGCTGTAGATAGAGCAATGAGTCTGGAATTGGAAAGACTTGAGTTCAAATTCATCCTCTGATACTAGCTAGATAATCATGAGCAAAACATTAAAAAAAAAAAAAAAAAAAAAAAAAAAAAACTCTGCCTGTCTCAGTTTTCTCATCTATAAAATGGGATTATAATAACATTTACCTCCCAGAATTATTGTAAAGAATAAATGATATAATAGTTGCAAAGCACTTAGTGTAGAGCTTGGCACATAATAAGTGCTATATAAATGTTATCTGCCATTGTTATTTTTTTTTCAAGTCAGAAAAATGGGTACATGTCCAGCTTTATCCAAGCTGATGTCATTTGAAAAATTTAAGACAAATTTCCCTATTCTTTCTATATACATATCCATTGTGGTGGTTGATGATTTCCTTTCTAGTAAAAGCTTTTCATTTTTGAAAAATCCTGAAGTATCAGTGAATGTTAAAAGCAACCATCATAGACATGACTATGATATTACTGAAACAAAGACTCAGCCGGAATACCAGGTTAGTTTTTAGGGACAGCAAGGTAGAGAAGAACAAGCTTTGGACAATAAGGCAGAAAACTTGAATTTGAATTCAGTTTCTGGGATTTATTACTTGTGTAATTCCATCCCATCCTGATGAATTTCTTCACCCATCTGTGGCCCAGCCTTTTATCTTGAATTGGAGGATATCAATCACACTCACTTAACAACCCCGGGTGATTATGAGGACTGGAGGAGGATGTTTTACAAACCATGCTTTATAATCCATAAAGTGTTATTTAGATCAAAGTTGTGGGAAGAAGGTTAAGTAACAATTGTGCTCAATAAATAAGTTTAAGTTAATAATAAAACAGATATCATAAATTGGTATTCAATGCATTTTCCCAATGCTTATCACAGATAGTAAGTCTTATAAGAGGTCAGATGATGAAGATGGCTTCAGGCTTGGTGGTCAGGGAGAACTCAAAAAAGGTGAGATTTGGATAAGACAAGGAGAAAAGGAGGGAAGCAGCATTCTGGATTGAATTGAGAGTGCAGAGGCAGAAAAACTTAGAGCATTTGAACTATTACGTGGCCTCTTGGCTACTGTGTAGGGTTTATATAAGGGAATAATAAGAGGTTTAAGTGATAAACTGGGGTCAGGTCCCAAAAGACTTTGAATGCCATTCTGAGGAATTCAAATTTATTCTGTACGCAAGGGAAAGTACTCATCACCCCTAGTTTCTGCAATCAGAATTCCTTTTGTTTAAGTCTAGTACCCTTTGTCTAGGGTCTGTATTTTATCAAGAACTACTCTAATGATCTTGTTTCAAAATATTTTTTTTATCTCAAAACTGTCTTTTGTAGGCTGTTGGAAATGCCAAGACTACCCGAAATGATAACAGCAGTCGCTTTGGAAAGTATACAGAAATCAGCTTTGATAAAAGGAATCAAATTATAGGAGCCAACATGAGAACTTATCTTTTGGAAAAATCCAGAGTTGTCTTTCAAGTAAGGAAAAGAACTTCAATTAACCCTCATTCTTTTCAGCTGTTCATATTTACTTAATGATTAGGGGAAGACTTGAATCATTCACTGGCAGGCAGAATGGAGTTTTGCATTTTTAATCTGTAATAACAGCTTTTTAAAAAAAATTATCCATATGGGATAGTCAGCAAATGGGTAAGTTTTCAATGGATATAGACCCTTAAATGTTATTATTTCATAGCTTCATCATTTGTACATTGTTACATAGTTTTAAGATTAGATTTTTATTGTGTTGGGGGGAAAAAGCCTAATGAAAGCAGGCACAGTTATAATGGTTTTTGGTGCAATACTGAGTCTAGGAATGAGATTTATATTTGATCCTGGGGATGAGGTAATTTTATATAGATACATACACAAGTCTTTTACCCAACATAAAGGTAGAAAAATTATTTGGGTTTGTGAAGGTAATAAATTAATTAAGTCTCAACAAGTATAGGTCATGCTATTCCCATTTTACACAATCCTATCCTTTAAAAATAACAAGTCTTTCTTCTTTAAAAGTCCTTTATCTCAAACTGTCCAGTTGTTTTGTGTCTTTGTTGGAGAAAGGACTCATTCCCAGTAGTGCCCTACTGGGAAATTGACTTAACACAGACAAGTAGTTCATTATTTAATTGCTTTTAGAAAGAGTTCCTGGGAAACACAGATAAATATGAATGTTTGACCATGATCCTAGAGTTCCAGAATTCATGTGAGGCTTTAAGGACCCTCTAGTTCAGAATCAGATGCCTGCCATTCTTCACTTGTAAAATACTGACATAGTTTCTTGGCTTTTTTTTTCCTTCTTTCTTTCTGCAGTCAGAAAATGAACGCAATTACCACATTTTTTATCAGCTTTGTGCCTCAGCGCTGCAGCCTGAATTTAAACACCTTAAATTAGGTATGTCATAGTAAATGGAAGCATCTCTGCAATTTCAGAATGTTAAGTCAGTTTTTCTGATATGACAGTAACACAGAGGTTCTCCAAACTTTTTTTTTTAAACAGAAGAGGCTCTACCTTTCATTTTTTGAATTCCTAAGATCACCAGAGTTTGAGGGGTGAGGGGTAGGGTTGATATTGAAGTCTCTGAGATAGTAGCCATGGGTCTGATGATTGTTATTAGAGTATACAAAGAGGGGCCTATGAGAGTGTCTGCTAACCTATTGATTGATCCCCTTGGGATTCAAAATTGGTCAACTGTGAGTCCAGAAGTAATGCCTTGTTTATGAAATGTCTTCTAGCAGTAGATTTTCCATATAACTAAAGTTTATCCCATATGTTACATACTTCCCTGCCTTCTTAAATTTTCCTTGCTGACTCAGAGTTACTATTCTGATCATTTATTATATCATAATCCAAGAGACTTGAGATATGTAGGAATGACAGCCATTTTATAAAATGGCCTGTTATGCTTGTACTTTTCTTGCTTCCTCCCTGTTGTCACATCGCTTCCACCACTCTCTAATCCCTTCACCCCACCTTTCATGCTTTGTCTGTTTTAATATAGGAAGAATTGAAAATTTCTGGAAGTGCAAGAAACCAAAGTTTATTGTATTATCAGTAACGTGTTGCACACAATTCAATTTAACAAACATTTATTAAGTATCTATTGTATGCCAGATACTGTGCTGGGGCTAAAGAGATAAAACAAAAAGCAATCCCTGGTTTTAAGGAGTTTATATTTTACTGACTGTGTGTGAGAGATATTTAAATAGGCAAACAGATTATTTAATGTAATTAGATTTTAATCTAACTCTGTGAATGTAATTAGATTTTAGTTTGCTTCTATGGTGCATCAAAATAGCCCTGGTCATAAAATTTTCTTCCTTCTAAAAAGCTTTTTCATCCTACCTCTGGGTTCTTATATTTGTGTCAGTTAGCTGCTATTTCTGGGATGCCAGATAATTATGCATGATTGACAATAATTTTCAGGACCTCAGAGAGTTAATGAGGCTAGAATTGACCTTCTAGCACAATGCTAAGCATACATAATGCAGGCAGCAAAATACTGATTGATTGAATGAACCAACCTCAAGTTCCTGAATATAGTAACTTTTACTTTTCTCTTTTAGTGAGTGCAGAAGAATTTAATTATACAAAAATGGGAGGAAATACTATCATTGAAGGAGTGAATGACAGAGCAGACATGATAGAAACTCAGAAGACTTTCACATTGCTAGGTGAGTGAAGAGACTACACATCTGGTTATTTTGTCAGACTAACGAAGTGCAGAAATTTCAAACTAATATTCATTTTGTAATTAACAGTTCCTAAACTATTTTGGAAAATCTCATTATAAGTGAACCAAAGTAGGGATCAATTCCTATTTTCCATTACCTCCTATGACATTTTTGCCCTCCATTTCTTTCTTCCTTTTAATTTGTCACAGTGAAGGGGTATAGTGGTGTTATACCTCAGCTTATTCTTAGACTTTAAATCAAATAGTGATTCCCCAGCTGTATGTAGTTCATATCACTTAATACCAGAGATTATTCACGGATAACCATCAAGATTTCTCCAACTCTCATAGAGCTGGCTGCCTCTCTGCTTTTAAATTCTTCCCTTTTATGGCTAGCACCATTCATTTTGTTAATCTGATTTTTCCGATCAGATTAAGGGTTATATGTCTCTTTCCTACAACGAATGATAGTCATTCCCTCATTCATGATTATATTCAGGTCCTTAATCTTACTATTAGAAGCAAAAAGAAAAACTACAACAATGTACCTATTGCAAGCATCTTTCAATATCCACAATCTCCCCGAGATTAAAGACCAAATCTCTTTCATCAAGCAAGTCAAAACTCAGGAGTTTTAGTTCCTCCATCTAGCCAATCCTACAAAGTGCTAATAAGGTCTCCCTTCTAGCGTTTTCCTACTCAGAATGCAGTCTTTTAAAACACAACTAGTGAAGACAACTTCAGTATCTGAGGTTTTTCTGTTTGTTTTTCTCAAGATAAGTCAGGCTGGTTCTCACCAACTGAATTGAGCACCAATTTCCTCATCCAATCCCTAGATCTTCTAACATACTTAATTGTATGTTTATGACTTTCTTTGCCTTCATTTATGCCAGAAGTGTCATACAAAGGGCATTTCAACAACATATAAATGGGCTAATTCTCTCATATATAAGAAGGAAGGAGGAAGGGAGGGAGGGAGGGAGGGAAAGGGAGGAGAGACAGAGACACAAAGGGGAGGAGGGAAGGACAGACAGACTTGGGGGAAATAGGAGTGTAGGGAAACCAATGTGCTATTCCCCTCCAGCAACTCGGATGCAGCTGAGAGAATTAGCCCATACCTTACATACCTTAAAAGGCTCACTCTGATGACGATGTGGGTAACACAGTTTAAACATTTTAAAGTGCCTTCTATATGCAAAGGTATTGTGCTAGGGATACAAAGATAAACTTTGTTTTCAGTATTCTTGTAATACTATGGAGTGGGGAGGAACGAATATATAAATATTTGTGGTACAAGGAAGAAGTGAGAGAAGCTTGAAGGAAAGGTCCAAACAACATACTCTGATTTTGAGGAGGGAGAAATAATTTTCACCAAGGAGTATGTGGGTAGATCAAGTCAGAGACCTTGGAGAGACAGATTTTGAGTTGGGTCTTGAGGAAATCAGTGATTTAATTCTATAGATTTGAAGACCAGAATCCATTCCAAACACAGTTGAACAAAGACATGCAGGTAAGCAAAGGAAGGAGAAGGGACCCAACCTTCTTATTTAGGTTAGGATTAGAAAGATGTAAGATAGGGAAGGACAAGTAGAAATCGAAGTATGGAGGACCTTAGATGTTAGAGCCAAGAATTTGTTTTGTTCAGTTGGCAGTGTTGGATATTTTAGAGCAGACGAGTCTAGTGATCATTGTGGACCATTTTGATTATTTGAGCAGTACAATGGAGGATGGATGGGAAAAGAAATGAACGGGAGGTAGAAAAACTAGGTAGGAATTGGATATAGTAGACTTGGTAAGAATTCAATTCAGTTGAACAAATTATTTCAAAGATGTGATTGCCTGGCCTCTGTCAGTAATATTTGAAAGAATGAAGAAACTGCAAGAGATCCTTCAGGAGTACAGACAGGCAAATGTGTCTACACACTAAAGTGTGAATATACAAATATATTTCATAATGCAGCACATTTTTATGGAAATGCAGAAAAAGATTATACATAAATTGTGAATGAATTCAAACTGGCTCTTATTGAATTTTTTATCAGGTATAAATTTCAAAGTTTTGCCAGAGTATATATATGGAAGCTAAATGTTCTGCCTCTATTCAGACAGCCAAATTGGCTGGAAGTCCTTCACTGGTAACCTTGGAGAAAACAAATTCAGTTGAAAGATGAGGTCAGATATCAGACTTCAGAATGTTTAGAAAAAAGTGAAAAGAAAGGAAGTGGAAGGACAGCTTATATATGACTTATTCAAGGAAAATAGTCACAAAGGGGAAGAGTGTATGGAACAATAGCTAGCAAGGATATCAGATCAAGTGGGAATTTTCCAAGGATGAGAGAGGTACAGCTTATTAGTAGCCAATGCTACTAATAAGGAATCAATAGCTAGGGAAAGATTGAAGATAAGAAAATTGAGATAACAGTGGTACCAAAATGGAGAAGATGGAAAATTATGGGATCAAGAGTGCCTTGAGAGGAGCTTTCCTTGGAAAGGGGAAGGGGCTACTTCTTCATCTGAGCCTAAAATCAAGCAGGAGATAATAAAGGAAGATGTAGGAATGAGGCAAGATGAGAAGGAGGGAAGAAATAGCTTTTAACAAATAATCTCAATTTGGGGGGTGAAATATAAGTGAATTTCTAGTAGAAGCTCTTTGTTTTAGGATTGGACAAGAGAATGCCAGGCCTCATCTGACACTAAAGTTCAGTAATTTTGTTCCTTTCTTTTCAACCTGTTCTTCTGCATTGCTTCTTGAATGTTAGAATGTACCTTGTACATCTGCTATGTAAAACATCAGTCTTTTGGAGATACTCCAGTTTTACAACTACTCTTCTGAGTCCACAGAAACTATATTTCTGCAGATTGTTAATAACTTATTTTTTACATATAGTACTTTATAGTTTTTTAATTCAGCATTTAACCATCACAAATAGAGTGAACATTTCCCATATATAGAATAAAATAGAATATTTCATGTGAACCTGCAAATCTGTATGTCAGAAAGCTTGTTTTTCTTATTTTAAGCATATAATAAATTCAACCTATTATTTTTAAGGTTGTCTTGCTTCTCTGTGTTACATATTGATTTTTTTAAAAATTAGAATCTCTCTACATTTTAAAATGATTCAATGACTCTCTTCTTACTTTTTTTTTTTTTCATTTGGGTGACCTCATTGCTAGCCTCTTTCCAAACCCTTCCTCCTCCTGTCAATTGAAAGAAAGAAAAATAAAATCATTCTATCAGATATGCAGAGGCTAGCAAAAGAAATCCTTGTGTTAGCCATGTTCAAAAATGTATGTCTTATTCTGCACTTTCATAGGTAGCATGTTTCATCACTAAGACTTTGGAATTGTGTTTTTCATAATATTGTCAGAGTTCTTGAGTTTTTCAAAGTTGTGTTTTTTTTTCCTTTGCTTGTTTTGGATGATATTATAGAAATTGTTCTCTTGGTTCCATTAATTTCATTCTGTATAAGTTTATATATCTTTCCCAATTTGTCTGAAGCCATAATTTTTGTGATTTCTGACAACTCAATATTCCATTATGTCAATGTATCATATCCAACATTCTTTATCTGATAGATAATAGTTTCTTTTTTTGTCATCACAAAAAGAACTGCCATAAATATCTTTCTTCATATGAATCCTTTCTGTCTTCTTAAAAAACAAACTTTATCATGATGCCTTTTCCTTTTTATATAATAAATCATATCATATATATGTCATATCAATATATATCATTTATGAAAATGTCTCCACTCTACCCTCTGCCCCCAAATGAATCATCTTTCATAACAAAGAAAAATAATTAATTAAAAACAACCAATAGAGGGACCATATTCAGACATGGTATACAATATTCTGCTCTGGGGATCATCTGCTTTTTTGTCAAAAGAGGAGAGGTATTTTTCATCATCTACTTTCTAGTGATTTAGTAATTTTCAGTTAATTCAAGGTTTGGCTTCCTTTTAGTAACATTTTCATTTCCATTACCATAATATTTGAGTATCTTTTCTTTCTGGTTTTGCTTATTAAACTCTGCATTGGTTCAAATAAATTTTAACCATAATAATAATAATAATTAGTCCATTACAATGGTGTACCACATTTTGATGTCTTTCCCCAGTCGATGGCAATCTTGTTTATTTCCAGTTCATTGCCACCATGAAAAACCCTGCTTAACAGTTACTTAAGCATGATAAAATTAAAGGGTATTATGACTTCATCCAGATCTTGATTCTTTGAGTTTTAGTGTGACAAACAGTTAATTCCTAATTTGGGATTGGGATTGGGATCCTGGGATCCTAGGAAATAACACTTGCCTGACAAGCCTCTTTCTACATTCCTCTGGTATCTCTCATGGAGACTTCTCATTCACTCACTTCCTGGCAATAAAAACCTTCCCAGGATCTTGTTCCTCAGCACTTTATTTTATTCATATGTGCCTAACGTTACACACTGGACATGTTGCTGAAAAGATTTATGTAAATAATGTTTCTATAACTTTAAGGATGTGTTAAACATCCCTAGACTGAGGTTTGCTGTATTTAAAGAGATCTTGTGGTCCATCACTTATTATTTATTGATGTGCTTGGTGTAGTGCTGAATGCTAGAGATGGAAGGCAAAAGGTAATCCCTGCCCTTACTTGAAGGAAGCTGGGAAAGGTAGAAGGTGAGAATAAGGAGGGAGACAGTTCCAGGCATGGGGGACGGCCAGTGACATTGTTCAGAATTGGAAAATGAAATGTGTCTTTGTATCATGGAGGATACGGCCATGCTAGGTAAGGCTTACTAAGACTTGGAAAGGCGAGAAAGGGCCAGGTTATGGAGAGCTTTAAAAGCTAATGGGAAGAATTATATTGAGCCAGGGGACAACAGTTTAGTACTAGCATTGAGGGTGACATGGGTCAGACATACTTCAGGAAGATCAATTTTACAACCTCATGGAGGGTGGGCTGCAGTGTGGAGAGATTTTAAATAGGGAGACCAACCAGCATCCACTAAAATTAAGAGGATCTGCAGCAGGGTGTGGGAATGTCTGAGGAGAGAAGAGGGGTTTCTACAAGAGATATAATGAAGGTAGAAAAGGTAGAAACGGCAGGATCTGTCAATTGATTGAAGAATGGGGGGTGGAAAAGAGTGAGAAGTCAAGAATGACACGCAGGTGGTGAGTCTGAGGGTATTCTCCACTGTAATACGGAAGTAAGCAAGAGGAAAAAAGCTGGGGAGTAGGAAAATAGTGAGTTCAGTTTTGGATGTTGAATTTAAGATGTCTATAGGACATCAATAGGCACTTGAAGATGCACAGCTGGAAATCAAGAAAGAGGGTAGATCTGGAAAAAAGTTATTTGTCTTTTTCATGTTATATTTTCATATATTGGATTTACTTAAAGAATAGGATATAGCATAAAAATAATCATGTACACTCCATTTTCCCTCCTTGTTCAATATCTGCAGTAGTTTGTCTTTTGAATCTTAAAGAAGATATCAACTTATCAACCCAAATTTGTGATGATTTAAAGAGAACTTGTCAATTGCCTTCCTTTTTTCCCTTATAACTCTTCTTTTCTTCTTCTGTCCCTTTTTTCTTTCCTTTCTTTCCTTTTTCCTTTCTTCTTTTCTTTCTCTCTTTTTCCTCTTTCTCTTCTTTTCTTCTTTCTTTCCTTCCCTACCTTCTTTTCTTTCTTTCTCTTTTTCTTTCTTCTCTCCCTCCTTCCTTCCCTTCATCCTTTCTTTCTTCCTTCTTTCTCCCTTCTTTTCTTCCTTCCTTTCTCCCTTCCTTCTTTCTCCCCCCTCCTTTCTTTCCTCCCTCCCTTCCTCTCCTTTTTCCTTCCTTCCTTCCTCCCTCCCTCACTCCCTCCTTCTCTTCCTTCCTATTCATCTTCCAATCTTATCCAGATTTGAAGTACAGTGATTATTCATAGGCTTGATCCTGCTGCTGAGGAAATTGGTGGAATGCTCATCAATTGGATGGCTATGATAAGCATTGTTGTGCTGTAAGAAATGACAAGGGGGATGGTTTCATAAAAACATGGCAAGATTTTTATGAACTGATGCAAATTGAAATGAGAAGAACCAATAAATCTTTGTGCATAGTAACAGCAATGTTGTAATGATGACCAACTGTGAAAGACTCTGATCCAAGACAATTCCAATGGACCTATGATGAAAAAGATGCTGAACTCTGAGTATAAATTGAAGTATAATTTTTTCATTTTTTAAAATTTTTTTGATGTTTTTTGAAATACGGCTGATATAGAAAGATACTTTGCATGATTTAACATCTATCATTGAAATCATATTGCTTACCTTCTCAGTGGACAGGGGAAGAGTGAAAGATAGGGAGAGAATTTGGAACTCAGAATTTAAAAAGAAAAAAATGTTAAATAATAAATTAAAAGGTTAAAAAACCAAGTACTTGTTGATTCACCAATTGAATAGAAACTCACAAAAATTTTGATAAACATTTTAAATACCTACAATGGGCCCAAGAATGTGTTATGAGATTCAAAGTGATACAAAGAAGAAAGTACAATAGTCCCTGCCTTTGAGAAATTTACATTCTGATGGGGGCAGGAGAGACAACACATAACATGTGTACATAGCTGTATCCAAGAAACCTTTAAAACAATAAGTAGTTTTGGTTTCACCTTGGGCAAATCATTTAAGATCTGTTTCTCAGGCAATCCTTAAAAACTGTATAGGGTAGACCCATTCCTGATCTGTATTAGCAAAAATTTTGTCTATAATTGAATTTCTGGATCTCTGGATTTTATTCTTAAAAATTATTAAGAACTTCCAATAGCTTATATTTATGTGGTTATATTTGTCCATATCTGGGGCAATTAAAATTTCTAAAATTTTAGAAATCAAAAATGATACATTTTTAGAAATATTAGTTCATTAAAGATAAACCCATGTCATCTTATCATGAATAGCATTTTAAAGTGGGAAAAATGCTACTTATTTTCCAAAACAAAAATAATTATTGAAAAGAGCAGCATTATTTTACATATTTTTGCAAATCTCTTTTAGAAGAGATTTTTATTTTTGCAAATCTCTTTTAGAAGAGATTTTTATATTTGCTTCTGCAGTCAATCTGTTGTAATAAAGTGTTCTGGTTGAAGTATATGAAAAAATTTGGCCTCGTATAGTTGTGTAGTTGGGAAAAAGAAGAGTATATTAATAAGGTAAATGTCATAATATAGTTTTGACCTCATGAACCCTGAAAGATTCTCAGGCACTCCAGGGATCTGTGAAGCACGTGTTGAGAGCCGTCGGTGTATACCAATTTAATTGCAAGAAAATATTTTTTTTAAAAAATGTGTTATTTCATGATGATTGCTTTGTCCATTCTCTGACTGCTGCAAGGAGTTAGTAAATGGGTTTGCCTGTTGATGTGATTGATGTCATCTGTCTCCAGGCTTATTTCCATCTACTGGTTAAAATCTTCCTTTTCTTTTGCTTTCTATCTTTGCTCCAGGGATGCTTCCTTTCATTCACATTGTAATCAACCTGGAGAAAGCAGAGTAAGCAGGACTCTGATAAAAATCTATTGCTCTTTGTAGGCCTTCTCTGGCTGGCTTCAAGTTTCTTTTTATCCCTTCACTGATAATTGTCACTGATAATGCCTTTACTCTTGAGGAAGAAGACCCTGGAATTTAGGCTTTGAGTTACTATATTATAATGGGATTCTTTGGCTCTCATGGTAGCTTGGCTTAAGTTTAAATCAACATTGCTTTTCACAAACTCTCTTTTTCAAGCGAATAACAACTGACTGAGGATTTGAAATCTTTCTTTTATACTACAGAAGCATTATTGTGAATTTGTTGGCCTCAGGGCTTTTTGTTTGTTGTTTGCTTTGCTTTGCTTTGTTTTTACAAACAAAATGGCCCATCTCTTTAAATATCATATCACTAATAGGCATTCTGTCTGTGTTCCATTTTGTCTTGGTTTATTTGTAACAGTTCTGGGAGTGGGGTTGGAATTGTGTAACTGAGGAAATTGAGAGGCACAAAAGACTTATTTGGCCATGAGTCAGACTGCAGTTAGTGGCAGAGCAGGAAAAAAGGTTCTCAACCTTGAATTTCCAGCTTATTGTCCATTTCTTAGTCACACTGAATGCCATTCATTGTGTTAACAAATTCAGGGTTTATTTTGGGCACCAGTGCCAATTGTTCTCATGAAGAATTGGCACTCTACTGAAAGGGGACAATGGAAGGGAACAAGGATTAAGCAGCCACTATGTACCAAGCGCCATGCTCAGGGTTTTACAAATATTATTTCGTTTTATCTTCATTACAACCCTGTGAGGTAGGGTACAAAATGAATCCAATTTTACAGCTGAGGAAAATGAGCTCATAACAACTCTGAGAAATAAGGGTATGAGATCATCTGCATTTAATAGTGGAGAAAACCGAGGCAAAATTAAGTGACTTGTCTAGGATCTCAGCTAGTAAGTATCTGAGACTGGATCTGAACTTTGTTCTTCCTGATTCACTACAAACTGCACAATGTCCACAGCCTCACTTAGCTGCCTCTAGGACAGTAATTATCTGGACTTAATTAGAAATAAAATCATTCTTTCAATAGAAGCCCTGTCTCATCAATGCAGGTATTTCCTCCAAGTGTTATAAATTATATTCCATGGATATGTTGATTTCTTATGTGATAGTATTGAGGTCTAGATTTGGGGTACCTAAATGAAATTAGGGTTTAGTTGAGGTCTAGTGGCAGGCTTGGGGTACAGGGAGTCAAACAGAGCTCCCCTGCAACCCCCTTGGATTCTGCACAAGGATACAGCGATAAATGAGGTCTAGTAGTGGCGCGAGTCCCCAATAAAAGCATTTATTGGTCCGAGAGCTAGATTGATAAGAGAGGTTTATTATGGTTAAGCAAGGTTAAAGTATAGGCGAAGGTAGAGATAAGGAGGACACCGGACAGAGGGTCCAGTGGACAGAGGGTCCAATGGACAGAAGGTCCTCACATGGCTAGCATGTTTGGAATCTCTGCAAAGAGGGGTTCCCAGCGTGGCCCTTTTATAATGGGAGATTTAGCTCGAGGGGCTTTTGGGAGTAGCCCCAAAGTTGGTTCAGATCCAGGTGGAGCTGGGACAGGTCTGGATCTTCTATGGGAATTCAAAGGTACCAGGATTTGTGAGTCAAAGGGTAATTACATTCACTAGAGGGGTTTGGGAATCAAAGATAGGAATCTTTCCCACATCATTAGTTGTCTTCTTCTTCAATCCCCTAGAGAATCTACCCAATGCTCTGGAGCCTTTCTCTAGGACAGGGTGGAGGACCTTTTTTCTGCCAAGAGCTATTTGGATAGTTACAACATTATTTGCAGGTCATATAAAATTATCAACTTATGGAACTTGAGGAGTAGGAGGTTATTGTACCTCACTTTCAGCTCATTATCACTTGTGGTTACCAGAAAAAATTCTAAGGACTTTATATGGCCTGTGGCAATGTGCAGGTCACAGACTTGAGCAATGAGAATCCTCGGGATGTTCCCTACCCCTGCCCTAGGATTACATTATTTCACAAATACTTTCAGTATAACAAATTGACCCATTGCTTTTGCTATATGATTGATCCACTTCCTTTTCTAATCATACATTTCCTAATGGCATTCCTTGTACCAGTTCTTGGATCCGAGGAATTGGTAATATGCTGCCGCCCACTTAGACCCGCTCTTCATCTTGCCATTTCCATTTGGAACACTCAAGGTTGACTCAAAACAGATTATCCCAACAGTTCACATTTAAAAAGAAAAAAAAAAAGCTAGGATTAAAAGATACCTGTCGACCCGCAGTTGGATGAGAAGTCCATTGAGTTAATCTAGCATTCACACATCTTGGATCTCTCTTTAGATCAGATGGTGAGATAGACTTCTGTTTGAATAGAGGCAAGAGAAAACGGGCAGAATCGCATTTGGTAAACTACAGAACTTTTAGTGATCCTAACTTGCCTCCTCACACACATAATAAAATTTCTTTTTGACATTAACATTCACTTGGTGATGCTGTGTTACTGTAAAGCATGAAATGTTGTATTCTTCAAAAATATATGAAAAATAAACTAATAAGTATATATTTTAAAGACAAGGCAATTTCAAGCCTTAATAGCTTAATTTTTCATAAATACATTTATGTATACATTTATTTAAATATATTATGCTATATTATATTAAAGCATGTCACACATGTATGTGCTTAGATTTTTGTTTTTAATAAAGGGTGTTAAATTCAGGGGAAAATATTCTTTAATGCAGAAAAAAAAATTTAATGCTTTGAGATCACAAGCTCTTAGGTCAAGGATTAAAAGAGCAGTCTTTTATTTGGCTTTTTATTTTTTCATAAATGAAGGCATTGTTGACCATATCCACCAAATGTTTTACAGTACCTTCTTTAATGTTCTACTCCAATCCCTCCTCATGATGTAGAGCTGATCTTAACTTTATGAATGATTCTTGAATGGGGTTTGAGCTCTGAAAGATCCTAAAAATTTCCATCACTAACAAAACCTTGCTCTGCTACCATGGACGAGTTATTTAACCTATTCTCTAAAACTGTAAACTGCAGTTTGGACAGCAGTCTTCATTGGTGGAGAGTTTCCATTTGGGGAAAATAACTATCAGCAAAATCATAAGTCCAGGCAAAATTTTAAAATATAAATTCCTAAAATCTAAACAAAGAGCAACTTGGTGGTGCAATAAACAGAATTCTGGGCGCAGAGTCAGGAAAAGTTCAAATCCAACTTCAGATACTAGCTGTGCGACTCTGAGCAAGTCACTTAATCCTTTTTGCCTCAGTTTCTAATCTGTAAAATGATCTGGTAAAGAAACAAATCACTCCAGTACCTACCCAAAAAACCCCAAATGAGATCACAAAGAGTTGGACATGACTGAAATGAATGACCAAAAATAACCAAAAGTACAAATTCTATGGTTAGGGACCCAGTGACCACCTGAATGTTCATCATTTGACACATTTCTATTTGGCCACATCAATTCATGAAACCATCCCATAAGATCTAGAGGGGTTGTGATAGGTCAGTGAAGCAAGATCATCTGAGAAATATGATATTTTCAATGGAAGTTTTCTTTTTCTTTCATTCTCAATTGGGAGGGGGAAACATTTAGAGAGTAAAGGAAGGTAGATTTTTCCTGATTTCACAAAATAAAATATCTTTTTAAAAAGTTAATGTAAATTGCTTGCTATCTATAGGAAGGGGAAGGGAAGGTAGTGAGAGAATTTGGGACTCAAAGTTTTAATAAGTGAATATTTAAAATTGTTTTATGTGCAATTAGGAAAAATTAAAATGTTTTTTCTTAATGTGCTATGTAATATATCCTCTTTGTTGGACTTCACTTCTATGGATGCCTCTGAAAAATACAGATAAGAATCTGGATGAGTTTAGCTGTTTCTCTGCTATCGTAATCTGTTCTGCTTAGGCAAAGTCTAACTCTTCTGCCCCTGGGAATGTCTGACCTCTCTCTGAAGCCAGTAATCTTGCACTGATGATTATCCAGTGGGCTGAGAATAAGATCTTGACATGGTAACTTATTTCCAACTGTTCCTGCTTCATTGCTGTGTCACATGTTATCTGGCATAGAAGAATGGGTCAGTTTTCATTCTTTTTCAACTATGAAATGTGCCATGGTTCCCCATAATTGATTTGTTTTATGGAAAATTAGGTAGAGAAAAGAATGAATTATATTTGCTTTCTGGGCCTGTTAAAATTTTTGAGAATTCCATTTGGACCAAGAATACTTCATCACTCTGAAGTTGTTGGATTGTCCTAGAAGAGTTAGTTCCTTCTACTCCCTTCTTCCTCCCAATACAACCATGTGGGTCTTCCTTACTCCTGGGCAGCAATTTAAGTGCTGAGGAGAAGAGAACCTAGGATTTCTGATTTTTGATTCTTTTTTCTTCCAGGTCTGAAGGAGGATTTTCAAATGGATGTGTTTAGGATCCTGGCTGCCATACTTCATCTTGGCAATGTGCAGATCACAGCCATGAGCAACGAGAGATCCTCAGTCAGCGTGAGAAATTTGTTAAGAAGTTGCATATTAGCTTTTTTTTTTCCTTCTGTATGCATGCTAAGCCCAATTAGTAAATACCTTTTATGTTGTCTTCATATGGGTTTTTCAGTGCTCTTTTGTAGAAATCAAAAGAATCTATTTAAGAAAGTAGTTTAACAGGAATTAGATGGTGGAAATGATAAAGAATCCTACTTGCTAATCTGTGCAGCACAGTAGTGCAGTGGATAAAGCACTGGGCTTGAAATTAGGAAGACTTATCTTTATGAGTTTAAATCTGCTCTAAACAAAACAGTTCATATACTGTTATATTATATACTGCGTATATATTATATACTCAGCAGAGATGCTGGGACCCAGAATGCCTTTCTCCAAGATTACTTAATCATTTCTACATATCCTTATCTTTTTGACCACCGCTGTAGTGCATAAAGTGCTCTAAGAATAGCATTTCAACTTCCCATTCCTCCTTCTTATGCCAGTATCATGTTATCCTCAAATTCTTTTTTCCCTTGTACCTTTTATTGCCAGTCCTACTTCTTTATTTCTTTGACTGACTAGTAAAAAAATAATTAAGGGAAAAAGGAAATCAGAGAAGAAGTAATATGTGATGAAGAAAGGAGAAATGTTGGAAGAATGAGCTCAGATATGGGTTGTAGTACTTAACCTCTGTGGGCTCTGCTTTTTTTTGTAAAGAATATTTTTGTTTTGTTTTTTCTTAATTATATGTGAAAAATGTACTTTTTTATTCTTTTTAAGTTCCAAATTCATTTATCCCCTTCCCCCTCCTTGAGAAGATGAATACCTTGATGAATACTTTGATATAAATTATACATGTGTAGTATATTTTAATTTTAATAGTATTTTATTTTTCCAATTACATGTAAAGATAGTTTTCAACATTCATTTTTGTCAGATTTTGAGTTCCAATTTTTTCCTCCTCCCTCCCTTACCTCACCCTCTCCAAGACAACAAGCAAGGTGATAATAGCACAATCATTTTTAATATATTTCCATATTAGTCATATTGAGAAAGAAAAGTCATAACAGAAAACAAAAACCACCAAAAAGAAAAAAATAAAATAAAAAGATGAAAATACTATGCCTCAATCCTCATTCAGCCTCCATAGTTCTTTCTCTGGATGCACATGGCATTTTCCATTCCATTGGAATTGTCTTGGATCACTGTATTGCTGAGAAAGAGCTAAGTTTATCATCACTGATTATCACATAATCTTGTCGTTACTGTGTACAATGTTCTCTTGGTTCTGCTCATTTCATTCAGCATCAATTCATGTAAATCTTTCCAGGATTTTCTGAAATCAGCCTGCTCATCATTTCTTACAAAACAATAGTATTCTGTTACATCCATGCACTATAATTTATTCAGCCATTCCCCAATTGATGGGCATCCCCTCAATTTCCAGTTTTTTGCCACCAGAAAAAGAGCTGCTACAAGAGTTTTTGCATGTGTGGGTCCTTTTCTCTCTTTTATGATCACTTTGGAACATAGATTTAAGAATTGTATTGCTGGATCTGAGCATGTACAGTTTTATAGCCCTTTGGACGTAATTCCAAAATAGCTGGATCAGTTTACAACTCCACTAATAATGCATTAATGACTCTAGGGGCTCTTCTAACTTCAATTCCCTGTGTGTTGGGAGAGCAATGAGACAGGTAGCCAAAAGCGAATATTTTCATATAATTTTATTTTTTCCATTTACAGGAAGATGACAGACATCTGAACATATTTTGTGAACTCTTAAATGTGGACAGTAGCAGAGTTGCTCAGTGGCTATGTAACCGTAAAATCATCACTACCTCAGAGACTGTAATAAAACCCATGACTAGACTTCAATCTCTAAATGCCAGGGACGCCCTCGCCAAAAAGATCTATTCTCATCTGTTTGACTTCATTGTGGAAAGGATTAACAGAGCATTGCAGTTTTCGGGCAAGAAACATACTTTCATTGGGGTTTTGGATATTTATGGGTAAGATAATTCTCAGGGATCCAAATCTTCCTGGATTAAGTATCTAGGTGCTTATTTGTTTCAGAGAATACTTCTTTGTTTTCTGTTCATTCATAATGATTATAGGATTGTGGAATTAGAAGCAGAAATGTATCTAGTCCAGCAAATCTAAAACTATTTTTTATCTTAGGACTTCTTTACACTCATAAAGTATTGAGGATCCCCAGTTTTTGTTTATGTAGGTTATATCTCTTGATATTTACCATATTAAAAGTTAAAACATGGTATTATTGGGTAATAGTAATATATATGTAATACAGAATTTTTTTTTCTTTCTTTCTTTTTTTTTTATTTAATAGCCTTTTATTTACAGGATATATGCATGGGTAACTTTACAGCATTAACAATTGCCAAACCTCTTGTTCCAATTTTTCACCTCTTACCCCCCCACCCCCTCCCCTAGATGGCAGGATGACCAGTAGATGTTAAATATATTAAAATATAAATTAGATACACAATAAGTATACATGACCAAAACGTTATTTTGCTGTACAAAAAGAATCAGACAATACAGATAATTTTTATGTGTAAATGGTTTTGACCTTATAGATCCCTTCAAAATGTCTCTGGAACTACCAGGAATCCTTGAACTATATTTTAGGAACCTCTGATCTACCCCAAATGCATTTGGATGAATAATTGAATTACATAATGGTTTATTTGCCCATAGTTACATAGTAAAGGGTAGAATCAGGTTGCTAGTTCAGGTCCTCTGATTCCAAACACAGTGTTCTTTCCACTATATCATGCTGCTTGTTTATACATGTATGTTTTTACAATGTAGTTTGCTATGTAAGAAGAAACTTTCTCATGCCTGGACTCTGCTCAGTTGTTTAATGTATTCTTCATTGTTGGCTTTCTCTAGGACAGACAGTTGGACTGTTACCAGGGCAGACAATTAAATCTTCCAGAGACTCGAGGTCATGTGTTTGGGTAGTGATTTATCCCTTTCTCTCCCTCGACCCAGTTTTGCAAATCACATGTCTGATTTTTGGCCAGAGTATGTTAGCTCAGTTGTGGATGAGAACAAAAACAAGGCAGATAGAGTAACTTTCTTTTAGTTTGTCTTTATGTTTGAACTTTTAAAAATCTAGTCCTATTAACTTTCTTTTTCTTTTTCCCCAATGGGAAGTAAACGGGAGAGAGGGGATGGAGATAGTGTAGCAGAAACAAAAAAGAAAGAAAGTAAAGGAGGAAGGATCATTGAAGCAACTTTTTTTTCCTAATGAAAAGAAAAGAAGGAAAACCAGAAAGAAGGCCAGACTAGGAGGATAGCTTTGAAAGTACACATTGACGTTTTTATATATTTAAAAAGAAAAGCAAATTATACATATTGGAGACCTACAGGTTCAGGTACAATCTTCTTTTTCTGTTGTTCTCTATATTTTCAGAGTCATGTTCTATTTGATGTTTAATATTAGAATAAAAATAAAAAATTTAAAAATTTACCCATATCTGCCAATCTCCTCTCAATACAAATTCTGATTTTTTTTTAATGGATGATAATCTGTATGGAATAAAGTCAATGTAGTTTAAGATTATTACACATGAATCTCTGCTTTATGAGCAAAGAGTGAATAAGAAATCTACAAAAAGATATTTCCCATCTTTTTCCATTTTATGTGCAAATAGAGTCAACTCTCAACCAGAGATGTGTTTTCCTCAAAGAATCTCTATTGGATGGGGAGGGATAAGAAGGGAGCCAATCACAGGTAGTATTGTTGTAGAGATTCTGTTGATCACACATTCAGTCTTTTCCTCCTTTTCCAGCCTACATATGCAGCTTTTTTCCATATACTTACTTAGATACTAATTAATTCAAGACCATGCTTTAATATAGATTTCTATATTATTCTATATATTCTATATCTACAAAACTAGAACTGACACTGTCCCTGAACACTACATTCCATTAGCAAAAATAATGATACTCACACAAGGAACAGAAAATGTATAGGAACTGAATCTAGGATTTCTTTGGTATAATGAACTTCTAGGTAAAGAAGATTTATTAAGAATCTTGATGACTAGAAGGATGTCACCAACAGAAACAGAAATATATCTAAGAGAACTTTTTTTTTTTGGCTGAGGCAATTGGGGTTAAATGACTTGCCTAGGATCACACACCTAGGATGTGTCAAGTGTCTGAGGACAGATCTGAACTCAGGTTCTCCTGACTTCAGGGCTGATGCTCTATCCACTTCATCACCTAGCTGCCCCACAAAAGTACATTTTTTAATAAAAAAAAATAGTCCTATATTTTAACATCGTATTTATTTTAACATAAATGCATAATTTATGTATTTTAACATACACAAATTTGGTAAAATGAAATTGCTAGAACAAATTCCTATGATGTTCAGTCTATACAAATTAAACTCATATTTTAGTTTTATGCTTGACCTCATGTTGTCACACCATTGTGTACCTGACTCTATCCATGTTCTTCAAAATATGGCAAGGGAGATAAAAAAAAAAAGAGAAGTCATCCTATTATATGGACTTCAGTATTTCATCTGAAAATGGAAAGGTTAGACTAACTGATTATTATAATCTCTTCTGGTCATGAAATTCTAAAAGAAAAATTAGGATCAGTTGAGGTAGAAACTGAGGACCATCACTTGTAAGATCTTTGAATGAGGAGTATTGGATATGGAAACTCTTTGAAGATAAACAGTGTTATATAAATTGAATTATATTATATATATATTTGTGTATTTATAATTGTTTTATGTGTAGTTGTAATCTTTTACAATTTAAATACAAGAAATTCCAAAAGTCTTAGGCCAGTTTTGGATTAGTAAGGTTCAAAACTGCCTTAAAACTTTTGGGACACCCTGTATAATTAGGGTGTAAATCAACTATGATTGCCCCCTTATGTGGAGATAAAGGGAGAAATGTTTCCTGCTCTAGAACCTTCTGCCCATCTACAGAGTGCCAGAAAGTCTTATCAAATGACTCACTAGTATGTGTATTCTGGATACCAATGGGTCTCAGGAATATGAATATATCTGGATGGATATTATTCTATATTCTAGCCATAGTACAGTGTCCTGGATCCTGTTGTTGTTGGGGGACAGCTAAGTGTCACAGTAGAATGTTTCCAGTCTGAATTCAGATCCAGCCTCAGCTACTTACTAGCTGTGTGACTCTGGGAAAGTCACTTAGTCCTATTTGCCTCAGTTTCCTCATCTGTAAAATGAACTGGAGAAGGCAAAACACTCTAGTATCAACTGGTTCTAGAACCTCCTGGTCTCCAAAGTGTATCTGGATATGAGTGTGGATGTGAACCTGAAACTCTAGATAACTGGTTCTAGAACCTCCTAGTCCCCAAAGTGTATCTGGATGCAAGTATGGACGTGAACCTGAAACTCGAGATGCTTTTGTTTTTCTAGTCCAAAGTCTGCATGATTCTTGATAGATTCTGGAATTCAGTTCAGTATCCTTACCTCTCACTTCCAAGGAATTCCATTATGCTCAGGGACAGACCCATACCAAACTGTGATACCCCATCTTCCTTCACAAAGTGAGTCATAATTAGGGACACCATGAAATAAACTCAGCCATCCAGAATTCTACCTGATTTAGTTCCAGATCAGACTGAATCATCTAGACTCCTATTCCCCCAGGGCAATATCAAGCTTCTCCCAATTGGCATGTGTCAAACTTAAAGCATCTGTCATATTTGGTTTTTAAATTAATTTGAGCAGATAGAGAACTGTCTTTCCAAGAATATCATTTAAATCTGTCATCAAGCTATTTAAAAATTCACTTAAAAATTTATATAATTTCTGAGGGAAAATACATGTAAAATTAGAAACATCAGGCCGTATTTTAGTCCTTTCTCATTCTCATGTTTCAACAATATGTGGCTACATGACACAATGGGCAGGTAGAGAGTTCAGTGAACAAGCTCAAATCTTTATCACTTGTGGGACTCTGGGCAACTCATTTTACCTCTACTTGCCTCAGTTTTCTTTGTAAAATGGGAATAATAATAGCATCTACTTCATTGATGTCAGAGCCAAATGAGCAAACTTATATAACCTTATAGTGTTGTATAAATACTAGCTTTCAGCATCATTATGATGATTCTGGATTCTTAAAGTTTATGATATGATATTAGCATAGTCTCTAGCATGTTCTACTGTGCTGAACGATCTTCTTGTTCAGTCTCAATGACAGACTAAGGCTACTGTCTGAGAACCAACCCAATTAAGCATAGAAAGACTCAAAACCAGTCAAGTAGCCATGAACTAGGTGATGAAGTCATCTTATATGGCAATCACTATGTATGGTGGATAACAGGTTTTTTTTTTTTTTAATTAAAACTTTTTTTTTCAAAACATATGCATGGATAATTTTTCCAACACTGACCCTGGCAAAACCTTGTGTTCCAAATTTTTTCCCTCCTTCCCCAACTCCCTCCCCTAGATGGCAAATAATCCAATATATAGACAACAAGAGTTTTAAATGTAAGTTTAGAGTTTATGGTTGAGGGGCTAGTCTTAAATGGGAAAAAAAGTTATATATAATTCATTTCAATTTATTATGTACAATTATATATAATAATATTTTTTATTACTTATGATCTATTTCAGTTTTGAAACCTTTGAAGTAAACAGCTTTGAACAGTTTTGTATTAATTATGCTAATGAAAAATTACAGCAGCAGTTTAATCTGGTATGTAACTTTTTCTTTTTCTTTTCCTAAATCTGAGTCTCAGCTTTATGCATATTTATGTAAGGGGAAAGGTATATACAGTAAAAAGATAAAGCTTGCAAATTCCCCCAAGATTCCTCAGGCATCTTCTGACTGTTTAAGAAATTCCCTTCTCAGACTTACTTATTTTTCCCCTATTGTGACCATGTGCTGAGATATTGTGCCACCTTATGGCCATATCTGGGAACTGAGCCTTCCCAGCATCCCATTGTCTTGGAAGAAAACTTGATTAAAAACCCTGGAAAATTTGGGCAGAGCATCAGTCTTGATCTTTTGGAAAGGGAATTGTATTCTATTGGCAAGGTGTGGAAAACAGAAAAAAAAGAGCTACTTGGGTTCATTTATAAGAGAGGTTCTTTGTTATACCCATCCTAAGCCAAAAAAAGAAAGTCTGGTTTAAATCATTGAATTTTATATCTATATTACTACTATTGCCAAAGTAATTTTCCCCCTTTAAAAAATTTCTCTATTATGTATGCTAATGAAGGAGAGAGGAAGAAGGGACAGAGAGCCCAAACAAAAAGTTACGGTTGTCCTTAATGCCAGTCAGAAAGCACATTGAATAGGCACGGTGATCCTGGGTCCAAACCAAGTGACAAGCAGTGCTTCAGAATGAATGAGGACCACTGGGGCAAAACCTCCTACCAGACAGGAAATGGGGGACCACTCAGAGAGTGGGAAAGAATGATTTTTAAGACCAGCTGTAAAATGGTTAACCACATAGAGATATTTGTTTGTATTATAAATTCTTCTTTTTCAATTCAAATAATTGATTTTTCCCTTTTCCCTCATATTTATATTTTTCTCCCTGAAAGTTTATTTAACGTCTATGGTGTGTTTTTCTGTCTTTATCAACATGTGGATGGTCAGCATGTGTTCAAACTTGAGCAAGAAGAATATATGAAGGAAGGTATTCCTTGGACTTTGATTGACTTTTATGATAATCAACCAGTTATTGATTTGATTGAAGCCAAAATGGGAATACTGGAGCTACTAGATGAAGAATGCTTGGTAATCATTTCTTCTTAATTTATCCTTTGCATTCCTGTAACAAGTCTTTTTGCAAGGTGGATTTTTGAAACAGGAATTGGAAACCCATATCTAAGAAATTTGAGGGGAGAGAGAGAATGGAGGGAGGGAGGGAGGGGGCAGAGAGAGAGAGAAGAGAGAAAAATGGGGAGAGAATGGGAGAAGGAGACAAAGAAGGAGAGGAAGAGGGAGGTAAAGAATCAGAGACAAGGAGAAAAAGGAAAGGGAGGGAGGAATAGTCAAGAAATTTGGAGTTGGAAGGGACCATATAGATCATCTATTCATTTTATTTTATGTTTCAAAATTGATAATGGATTTTTAATGTGTAAAAAAAATCAGAATAGAAAACATGTAAAGCAATATTGAAAATAATAATAAAGAAGCTCCCATTAGCAAAAAAGGCTTGAGGAATCATTTTAGAGATGAGGAAACAGACCGAAAAAGCATAGCCTGCTCATGGTCACACAGGTAGTGAGTAGCAGAACAGGATTTGAATTCAGATTTTTGAATCCTAAGACTAGTGTTCTTTCCCTCTTGCCACTTCTTTCCTCTCAGACTAAGTCTTTTGTTGCACAAGTATGAAGTTTTGCTTTGGAGAAGGGAAGATTTCTTTTTTTTTTTTTAATTTAATAGCCTTTTATTTACAGGATATATGCATGGGTAACTTTACAGCATTAACAATAGCCAAACCTCTTGTTCCAATTTTTCACCTCTTACCCCCCCACCCCCTCCCCCAGATGGCAGGATGACCAGTAGATGTTAAATATATTAAAATATAAATTAGATACACAATAAGTATACATGACCAAAACATTATTTTGCTGTACAAAAAGAATCAGACTCTGAAATATTATACAATTAGCTTGTGAAGGAAATCAAAAATGCAGGTGTGCATAAATATAGGAATTGGGAATTCAATGTAATGGTTTTTAGTCATCTCCCAGAGTTCTTTTTCTGGGCATAGCTAGTTCAGTTCATTACTGCTCCTTTGGAAATGATTTGGTTGATCTCGTTGCTGAGGATGGCCTGGTCCATCAGAGATGGTCATCATATAGTATTGTTGTTGAAGTATATAATGATCTCCTGGTCCTGCTCATTTCACTCAGCATAAGTTCGTGTAAGTCTCTCCAGGCCTTTCTGAAATCATCCTGTTGGTCATATCTTACAGAACAGTAATATTCCATAATATTCATATACTACAATTTATTCAGCCATTCTCCAACTGATGGACATCCATTCAGTTTCCAGTTTTTAGCCATTACAAAAAGGGCTGCCACAAACATTCGTGCACATACAGGTCCCTTTCCCTTCTTTATAATCTCTTTGGGATATAATCCCAGTAGTAACACTGCTGGATCAAAGGGTATGCACAGTTTGATAACTTTTTGAGCATAGTTCCAAACTACTCTCCAAAATGGTTGGATTCGTTCACAACTTCACCAACAATGCATCAATGTCCCAGTTTTCCCGCATCCCCTCCAACAATCATCATTATTTTTTCCTGTTATCTTAGCCAATCTGACAGGTGTGTAGTGGTATCTTAGAGTTGTCTTAATTTGCATTTCTCTGATTAATAATGACTTGGAGCATCTTTTCATATGACTAGAAATAGTTTCAATTTGGGAAGATTTCTTCTTAAACATTTAAGTTTATGCACCTTTTCAAATTCCATTTTGTTTATTTAGGTCAAGTAACCCTGAGGATCTTCTGTCTTGATTTCTCAAAAGAAAGAAACTTGAGATTTTTTATACTTAATTTTGAAATATTGATACCTTCTATTTTTACAAGTCATTTATGGAAATACACCCTCTTCCCTAATTAACAAACCTCTACTTTTTGAGTCCTCTTTTGTAGGCAAAAAAGAAAAACAATTAAGAAAAAATCCCTGTCAATGCCACTATCTGGCAATTTATATAGCATTCTGCCATGAGGAAGGAGGCATATTTCTATTTATTCTCTGAGACTGCAATTGATTTTTCACTTAGAGTGTAATTTTCTTTTAATCATCGTTTCATTTACATTATTTTAGTTATTGCCTAGCCTGTTCTTATGATTCTAATTATCTCATCATTTTATACAATTTTTTCTGTGTGTTTCTGAATCCTTTATATTCTCCATTTTTTTTGCAAATAATATCCCAGTACATTCATATACCATAGTTGGTTTTTTTAGTCATTCTCCAATTGATAATTCCTTTTGTTTCTTATTATATATAATATAGATACACACATATACAGACATATATATGGAATTACACATATATACCACAAAGAGTAATTATTTTGTATGTACATCAGACCTTCATTTTCTGTCTTTGAGCTCCTAGGAGCACATGACCAATAATACACTAATTTTTGTACTGTTCTTCCTGTCTGTGTTTGAAGAGATCAAAGGACAGGACCTGTGTCACAGGCAAAACGGATTGTGAATTAATGTATTCCATGAGTCAGGAATCTGGAAAAAGTAGTGCCTAAGGAAAGTCCAAAAACTGGAAGGATCAAGAATCAGTTACTGGAGATAAAGATGCTAAGCTGAAGAGTCAGGAAAGAAGCAGAGACCATTAGTTCTGTGTCAGTACCAGGACCGGAAGAGTTTAAGGACAAAGCAAAGAGGTCTAGGGATCAGGCAGGAGGGTTTGAAGAAGGAGGATAGGGTTGAATTACATGCAGTAACCTGTGGATTTTAATATTGAACTTTGAAGCAAGGACCATTTTGATTTTGTTTCCTCAATACCTAACAATAATGGTTGGTGGTTAGTAGGCCCTCAAAAAGTACCTCTTCCATTGAATTAGATAATCTCTCTGGGACATTTGTATTTTCTCTGTATAAAAAGCTCCTTGGTGCTACAGTTTAAGAGAAGGTATCTGTAGAGATTGCTCTTCTTAATCTGAGATCCACAGGTTTATGAATAGATATCAAGGGTTTCTTGAATCTAAATAGGAAAAATAACATTTTAATTTTTACCATATTCTAAATAAAACAGCCATTTCCTCCATTTAAAACTTTAGGCAGCAAATTATATTCTGAGAATACGTCATGGATTTCAATCAGAATGCTTCTGATTGAATTCAACCAGAATAAGGAGTCTAGGAAACAAAAGACAAGTCAGCATATTCTTAGTAGATACATGCTATATGCCAGGCACTGTGGTAAGCAAAACACTGGTTAAAAAGTTAAGAATCCTTGCTTTAAGCAATCTAAAGGATGACAATTACAAATGGAGCACTATGTTCAGGGAGTATCTTGGCAAATAAATTTTGATATTCCAAAATCAATGATGTCAAGAACAAGTTTTGCAAGAAGCTAAGCCAAAAGTGATCACAAGATGTTATCCTTGCTGGCACCACAAGCAGGATTATAAAAAGAGAACTCTTTCTATTGAGGGATTTCATAATGGTAATCATAGCCAACACTGTTTTTTTAATCTGAAAATGAAAATACCGCAGAACCACAAATATTCACTGAATCTTTAGACTGATGAGAAAAAAATGAAGTGGAAAAGATCTGTCTCTGCCAAAAATAAAATCATTCATTCCATCCTTCATTCAGTTGTGTTTTCCTTGCAATTTAGGATCCTTTCAGTCCTGTAAGTATATCACTCTCTGCCCATTTGATTAGACTCCCCCAACCTTGTTTTATCCTTTGATATCTATGCTACGGTGATTTTTTTTCTTTATTTTGTTTCTGGCTTATGATTTACCTATTACTCAGAGATTTTTTATTTTATGTAAATTTACTTTTCCAGATCCTAATCCTTTTTGTCTTGTTGCTATCCTAAAATAGACTGATAAATATTCTCTTATTTTCATCATCATTAATTATTTCAATATTCTTCTATTTTAAATCATACTTGCTTTAATGGGATAGATATTATTACTTTTAAACCTTTACAATATTAGCACAAAAACTCCTTAGATTATGTTGCATTCTTATTCTAGGCAGAAATTGCATACCGACTCCTCTGCTGTTAATTTATTTCAGTTTGTTATTGATGTTATTTTTTAGTCACGTCCAACTCTGTGATGCCAGCAAAGATACTTGAGTGGTTTGCCATTTCCTTCTTCAGCCCATTTTACAGATGAGAAAACACAGGGTCAAGTGACTTGAGGGTTATCTAGCTAGTAAGTGTCTAAAGCCAGATTTAAACTCAGAAAGATAAGTCTTCCTGACTTCAGGCCTGGCACTTCACCCACTAGACCAGCTAGCTACTCCATTTCACAGGTTATAGAGTGTTAAGTATCTGTGTCAGGTTTTGCAATGTTTAGCAACTTTTTCTTGCCACTATTAATGTTTTTTTTTACTCTTTTTTTTTTCAGATCCTTATAATAGTCTATTTTTATTTATTTATTTATTTATTTAATAGCCTTTTATTTACAGGTTATATGCATGGGTAACTTTACAGCATTAACAATTGCCAAATCTCTTGTTCCAATTTTTCACCTCTTACCCCCCATCCCCTCCCCCAGATGGCAGGATGACCAGTAGATGTTAAATATATTAAAATATAAATTAGATACACAATAAGTATACATGACCAAACTGTTATTTTGCTGTACAAAAAGAATCAGACTCTGAAATATTGTACAATTAGCTTGTGAAGGAAATCAAAAATGCAGGTGGGCATAAATATAGGGATTGGGAATTCAATGTAATGGTTTTTAGTCATCTCCCAGAGTTCTTTCTCTGGGCGTAGCTGGTTCAGTTCATTACTGCTCCATTGGAAATGATTTGGTTGATCTCGTTGCTGAGGATGGCCAGGTCCATCAGAATTGGTCCTCATATAATATTGTTGTTGAAGTATATGATGATCTCCTGGTCCTGCTCATTTCACTCAGCATCAGTTCGTGTAAGTCTCTCCAGGCCTTTCTGAAATCATCCTGTTGGTCATTTCTTACAGAACAGTAATATTCCATAATATTCATATACCACACACTATTAATGTTTTAATTCAGCTTATTTTTTCTTTTAGTTACCACATGGTACTGATGAAAATTTGCTCCAAAAACTCTACAATAATTTTGTCAACAAGAACGTTTTATTTGAAAAGCCTAGAATGTCAAATACATCCTTTATCATCCAGCACTTTGCTGATAAGGTATGATATGGATCTTGCACAGTTATCCATATGTCCATAATCAGTGAACATCTTTCAGAAAAGGAAGCATCAGGAAAGTGTAAGTCTAAGCTTCTAGTTATACTTGTTACATGTACTCACCAAGCTGCATTGGGGAAATAATTTTGAGTCACATTACAATGAGAAAACAGATAGACTTCAAGCGTATATGGGTCAATGTACATGTTTTATAGACAGTCATCAGAATTTCTTCTCTTGCTTTTGCTATAGACTCTAACTTTCTAGAGTATTCACTTATCTTGATTTCATTTTATTTTTTTATCTGTGACTTTTTGTTTGGATGCCACCTTCTGCAGAAAATTAGGGTGTGGTTCTGTTAACTAAGTACATGTCCTCTGTCTGGAACATCTGTGAATGACCAATGGTTTGAGTAACAAGGTATTCCAGGGAGTATTATTATATGAGATTCTACTGATGATATCCAAGTGACTCCTTACTTGTAAATTAGATTCCTTTGGAAATTGCATTAATTTTGTCAGGTTCATTGAATAATAGTAAATTAGTACTTCTGTTTTCTGTAAGAGTATATTTTATGTTTTAGTGAGGTTTCTGTAAAGTTTATATGTAAAATGAAAATTATATTATTAAATTGTATTTCTAATTGACTGTTTCTAGTTACAGAATTTCTGTGAATTCCCATGAAAAAATCTAGATGCACAAGACAAAAATCCCACATAATACTCATTCACTTCAAGGAGCATTCTATCTTTGATTCATATGTTCTCTGTAAATCCACCTCCCTCACATGATCCCTGTATGAAAAGTCTGTTGACATCATTTTTGTGCTCTCATGAAAACATAATTATCATATCAAATATGATATGAAAACACCAAATATCATATGGTATCTGATACCATATGATAAGTAGCCCAATGGTTTTTTGGAAATGCTGAGATGTTTAAGTGAGCTCTATCAATGTCATTGTTTGATATAACTAGCAAAAGTAATCACCAAGAAAGAGGCACTTGGAGATGTTTCAATCTTTAGCAGAGCTCAGGCATTGCAAACAGTTAGCGGTTTGTACTCTGACTATAAAGGTTCACTGTATCTTGTTAAAAGCTCATGTTGGGTTTTTTGTTTGCCTGTTTCAAAGAATCTCTCGATGCTCAGTTATCAGGATTTTCATGGGTAAGGTCATTCCTTGCTACCACATTAGTGTTAATTAAGGTTTGTTATTGAAATCAAAGAGCATCAATGAGCCTTTTTTTCCTCCTCCTTTTTTCCTGAGGAAAATGGTACCTCAGAGGTAGAACAATCTAGGGACAACTTTTTGAACTTATTAACTAGAACACAGAAAGTGAAGTGTACCTTTAGTTAATAGTAACCTGAAAGAGTTATTTTAGTTTTAAAGTAGCTTTTCATTAGAAAATCAGCTAAACATTGTTATAATCTAGCATGATAAGTTGGAGGATTTATTGTTAGTATTTCGTGGTTGTGGTAAAGTTACAGTCAAAAATGAAGAAACTAAATCCATCTTTCTCTGATTGACATTCCCAGCCACATTATCTTAGACTCTTTTAAAAGCATAAAACTGATGTCATCCACAGAACAAATAGTGATTCAAAGATTGAGAACATTTGCTCTGTCTCTGAAATTACTGTCTGCTGATATTCCTAATTTAAGATCTTTGCATAGGTAGAGTATAAATGTGAAGGATTCCTGGAGAAGAACAGAGATACAGTATATGAAGTGTTGGTTGAAATCCTAAGAACAAGCAAGGTTTGTAAATTAATATTTCAGTAAAATAATTTAATAATTATTGCGCAATTGCATACAGCTAAAGAAGTATATCAATAAAAACACTTCTGCATGATGAATATGTATATTGTATGATATATAAATGTATGTATGTATGTGTGTGTGTGTATATATATATATATATATATATATATATGCTTATATACAGCCTTTATATATCAGAAGTTCCTTCCTAAAATTAAGGACCTACATATATTTTGGGGACTTCTCACTTCTCTAGTTCATTGCCCCTACCCAGGTAGAATCTGAAAATGTCATCATCTACCACTCGATGAAGGTGAGCCAGTAGCACCACTTATAAATATTCATGCCCACAAGACTCAAGATATAAAATTTTTATTTTCAAATTAATGGTCATGGGGATGACATGCATCTTCAACATTAGATAGTAAGCCAATATACCATTTGCCTCCTCTCTTCTTTTTCAATAGTATTTTATTGTTTTTCAAATTACATGTAAAGATAGCTTTCAACATTCACTTTTTATAAAATTTTGAATTCCATATTTCTCTTTCTTCCCTCTCATTTCTTCTTCCCCAAGATGGCAAGCAATCTGATATATATTATAGATGTGCAGTCATGTAAATACATTTCCACATGAGTCATGTTGTGAAAAAAAGAAACAGTACCATGCATATGTTCTGTCAATAAAAAGTTATAATAATAAAAAAAGAAAAAAGAAACAGAACAAAAGGTAAAAGCCATAAAAAACAAAAAAAAAGTGAAATAGAATGTTTTATTCTACATTTGGGCGCCATAATTCTTTCTCTAAATGTGGATAGCATTTTCTATCATGTGTCTTTTAGAATTATCTTGGATCATTGTATTGCTGAGAAAAACTAATTCAATCATAATTGATTATCACACAATGTTGCCAATATTCTCCTGGTTCTGATCACATCATTCGGTATCAGTTCATCACAGTCTTTCCAGGTTTTTCTGAAATCTGCCTGCTCACCATTTCTTACAGCACAATAATATCCCATTATATTTATATACCACAACTTGTTTGGCCATTTCCCAATTGATGGACATTTCCTCAATTTCCAATTCTTTGCCACCACAGAAGCTACTATAAATATTTTTGTATATGTAGGTCCTTCTCCCCTCCCTTTTTAATCATCTCTTTGTGATACAGACCTAATAATGATATTGCTGCATCAAAGGGTATGCACACTTTGATTGTTCTTTGGACATAGTTCCAAATTGCTCTCCAGAATGAATGAATCAGTTAACAACTATACCAACGATACATTAGTGTACTAATTTTCCCACATCTTCTCCAATGTTTACCATTTTCCTATTCTGTCATATTAGCTGATAGATGGAAAGTGGTACCTCAGATATGTTTTAATTCATATTTCTTTAATCAATAATGAGTTAGGGCATTTTTCACATAATTATTGATAGCTTTAATTTAATCTGAAAACTGCCTATTCATATCCTTTACCATTTCTTAGTTGTGGAATGATTTGTATTATAAATTGGACTCAATTCTCTATTATTTGAGAAATGTGTCTCTTTTCTTCTTAAGTCCCTAAAGAGCATGTCTTCTATTTACAATAGCAGCCAGATCTCCCTGTGGAGTTTTAGAAGTAAAGAGTACTTCTCTCAAATTTTTAAATTCCCTGTCCTTCTCATCTCTCTCCCTCACACTGTAAGTAAGTTGTTTTATTCAAATTTTCCTGGGAATATTTTGGGAAAGATCTTCAAAAAACAGGAGGAAGAGAAGGAGTCAGATGCCCCAAGTATGGGTTCTACAGTGATGAAAATTTGTTATCTTCCCTCTAAGTATACATATAAATGCTTTTTAAATAAGCAGTACAAATTTTCTAAATTTTAAGTATAGTAGTGACTAGCTGCTTTTTGAGTGTGAGTTCACTGAGTTCATTAACTCTCATGATTGTCAAATTTATAGATGATTAGCTTTGGTTAAGAGAGATAGTTATCTTAAGACAATGGAAACCATATTGAAAAGCATTTTAGCAGGATGAAACATAAAGCTAAAATGAAGAAACTGATACACAAAATAAAAGTCCTGCATTTAGATTCAGAAAATCAAATACAAAAATACAGAATACAGGAAATCTGATTGGAAGGGCAGAGTGGGGAGAAAATAGCACATGTTATTGTTTAAATTTGAAGGTCTTAGTTGGCCACAAGCTTGCCTTCTGCTTAAAAACAAAACAATAGGAAAACCTGCTAATATATTCAGCCTGAATGATCGTTATTGTTAATAATGATGATTCACAATTTTGTAGTGTTTTAAAGTTCATCAAGTGCTTTTTACAAGTAGGTTCCACAAGCAAATAGGTTAGTAGGTACATTATTATCTCCATTTTACAATTGGGGGAATTGAAGCTTAGAGAGATATGGGAAGTGATTTATCAAACAGTCGGAAGGGTCAGAATGTTTCTGATAGTAGCTAATTGTGTGTCTCTGGGCAAATCATTTAACTGCAATGAACCTTGCCTGTTACCCTAGGACCACTAAGGTGGAGAAAGAAAACCCATTTGTGTTGGTAAAGAGGAGTTCTTACAGTTTGAGCTCTCCATAGTAATGAAACAATGGCACATTCAAATTTTGCCTTATGGTTAAGAGAAGTAAAGGGAGTGTAATGAAATGTTGGACTGAACATTAAGAACCTATATACTGCATGACTTTTATGGAAATGCTTTGTGTAACCTCTCATGTGCCTTCCTGGGATGGGGGAAGGAAGTAAAGAAGGAGAAAGGGAGAGAATCTGGAACTCAGTTTTTTAAAAAAATAATAATAACAGTTTTTTATTTTTCAAAACACATGCAAAGATGGTTTTCAACATTCACCCTTGCAAAAACTTGTATTTTAACTTTTTCTCCCTCCTCCACTAGACGGCAAGTAATCCAGTATAGGTTAAACATGTGTAATTCTAAACATATTTCCACATTGCTGCACAAGAAAAATCAGATCAAAAGGGAAGGAAGAATGAGAAAGAAACAAACAACAACAGGTGAAAATACTGTGCTTTGATCAATATTCAGACTCCATAGTTTTCTCTCTGGATGCAGATGCCTCTTTCCATCCCAAGTCTATTGGAATTGCCTTGAATTACTTCATTGTTGAAAAGAACCAACTCCATCATAGTTGATCATTGGAACTCAAAGTTTTGAAAACAAAAGTTTTTTAAAAATTATTTTAAGTGTAACTGAGAAAAATAAAATCTTAAAAAAATTTTTAAAAAAAAATATCTCTTTAAAAAAATACCTAACAAAAAAGAAAGAAAAGAATCTACATTCAAGTGCAAGCATTAATTTACCTGGCAGAGTTGGATGAGTTACTTTCTCTGGTCTCATTTTCTGCACCTGTCAAATGAGGAAGGATTGGATTAATTGACCTACTTGGCAGGTCCTACGGAGAGAGTACCTGGCCTTGACTCAAGAAGGTCTGGATTCAGATCCAGCTTGGATGCCAGCTATGTGACCCTGGGCAAGCCATATAAACTCTGTCTGCCTCAGATTCTTCATGTATTTAATTGGGATAACAATAGCACCTCCCTCCAAGAGTCATTGTGAGGATCAAATGGGCTAATATTTGTGAAGCACTTTGAAAAACTTACAATGCTATATAAGCACTAATTGTTATTATTCTTATCTCTGATAAATGTTGTACTCTTTGTCATTTTTCAGTTTCCTCTCTGTGCTAGTTTTTTCCAAGAAAACCCAGGTCCTCCTCCTCCCTTCAATTCATCTATCACGGTCAAATCAGCCAAGCAAGTAGTCAAGCCAAATAACAAGAATTTCCGGACAACAGTTGGCAACAAGGTACCAAGAAGATCTTTGGGAGTAGTAAAGAGAAGGGAGTCTGTGTGTGTGAGTTCTGCTGCTTCTCTTGGAGAGTCATGTATACCTAATCTATATTCTAGGGCAGATGTGGAAAATATCATTTTTAAAATATAAACATATAAACAATTCAAATATAATATATAACACATAATAATGCAGCAAATAAATAATACAAATATAAAAATAGAATAATATATTAACAGTGGGGTGTTTATTAAGGTAACACAAGTCTGGCCCAAATTTTTTGGGGGGGCTTTTTATTGGCTGCTGCTTTCAGTATCCTTTGGAAAGTAATCATCACAATAACAATAGCTTATGTTTATAGGACACTTTGTGGTCACCAAATGCTTTATTTGCATTACCTCACTCAAGGTATCAATATGCTTTATTATGCCAAATATTGTCCTGTGTTTTCAAGATTATTTGTTTTTAAATCAGATCCATGGTTTCATTGGTATACAGGGAATTGTCTCAATGAGAAACTTCATTTCCCAGAGCAAATGGGCAGTTGATTTCAAACCTAGAGTCTTAAAATTATCTAGGCCCCTGAGATCAAAGAATTAGGGCTGGTTAAACATAGTCAATGAGTATGAGGCAGGCCTTGAACTTGGGTCTTTCTGATACTGAGACCAGCTCTCAGTCCAGTATACTACAGAGTATCTCTGCATCGTTTATAAAAACAATGTTAAATCTTGTGTTTTTATAACTCAGAAGGTTGTTATGAGATACAGCTGAAATAAATATATGTAAAGCACTTTGCAAAGCTTAACACACTGTGTAACTGTAAATTATTATTGCTGAAGTTCAAGCTTATCCTAATTCACCAGTGCTGGTAATCTCAACAACGTGAGCATTTCTTTCAACCAAGCAACTTGCATCCAATCCTACCCTGGGAGCTTCTTGCCCATGTTCTCCCATAAATTTACATCCAATGTTCTAAAAGCACGTTCATTATTTTAACAGTTTTTGGTGGAACACAGAGGCTAGCCATCAGTTATCCTTTCTCTTGACTACATGACCAATCCACTTTTTTTTTCCAGACATATATTTCTCTGGTCACATTCACATTATTCATTTGAATGTGTTGATGCTTGCTTTAATCCCCTATATATCTTTTCATTTTTCTTTGGCAACCCTCACCTTCAAATCTTCAAAGAACGCCAATATCACATTAACTCACAGCCATTATTACTAGAAGGATATCTGAGTAAACAATATAGGTCTTTGTTTTAGGGTGAAATTTGGAGTTGCTAAAAAGAGCCCTCCAACTGCCCAAAGACAAATTATCCATTCTGTCTCCCTTGTTCATTTTGGGGTCTAATATCCATTTGTCATATTGATTGTGTGCTTACCTATACAGGTGTATATGTTATATGTGTGTATATGCACACATGCTAACAGATGAGCATATAAATATCACATTCTAAACAATAAACATTCTTCATCTACTTGTTTTTCCCTATGTGAATCATTAGGTGAAACTCCTTTGAATGGTTATGAATTTCACTTACTAGGTGTTATAGCATTCCAGGTCTTGCCACAATCACTAGAAGAAATATCTGACACAGTTTGCTAGCTTATTTTGAAAATTTGAGACAATTTTCATTAAATTTAATTTTTTTAAGTATCATATGTGATATACACCCTGAAATATCCCCCCCCACTTTTTAAAGCATTTTGATTTGCTTTTCCCCCTCTTCATACTGAGATAACATGGAAGCTAAGAATGTGTTGATTGTCTAGATGCAAAGGTTAACTTAGGTTCAATATGACATCGATTTATGACTTTTAATATGACCTGAAAATTTATGATTTTGTAGTTCCGAAGCTCTTTGTATTTGCTGATGGAGACGCTCAATGCAACCACACCTCACTATGTGAGATGCATAAAGCCAAACGATGAGAAGCTCCCATTTGAGTAAGTGCTCCAATATTCCTGAAGATGCAAATATTGTTCAGTGTCATGGCAAATTATTTAATAATATTCTTAGAGAGCACAAAAGATTAGGGAACAGAATTTGCTTTATTAATGATTTTCTAAGTCTGATGATTGATATGAATTAATTTAGTGTAAAATTGGGGAAAAACATTTTTTCTATTCAGAAAAAATGAGTTTTAGGTATAAAGAAGAATTTATGATTTTAAAATACAAGATTTGAAATAAAAATTCTTTTATTCAGTGCTTTTTAATATCTTTTATATTATTTTTCTTAGTCCTGAAGATGCCAAGATAGCTATGACATAGATCTTGCTCTCAAGGAGCAAACAGTGGAAGAGGTGAATAAGAAAAGAAACTGGAGAGGAGTTAGAATAATTTAATTTGGTTAGGATGTGGACATGTCTTTATCCAAAATTTGCCAATAGACTAAGATCTTAATAATTAGTGGGAAATCATAATTATATGATAGAATTAAGTAAAAGTTATTTTTTCTTATAAGCATATTATTAAAATACATAGTAATTGGGCTAAAATAATAATATATATTTTATATGTATATATACATACAGGATTTCAAAAGGGTATCAGATTGGATATATTCAAGAAATTCAAAGAAAGGACTAAGCTCTTTCATCCAACCAAGGATTATACCAAAAAAAATCCAGAATCCTATAGGCAAAGGGAAGGAGGATAAGTTGGACAGCCCAGTAAGGCAGGAAGCCTACAGCTTTCTAATCTGAGAATCTTGCTGCCCAAGACACTGCTTCCAGCTCTGATGAGAAATTTAAATCTTCCAACCTTTCAAAGTTTGCAGTATTGTTCTCTGGTCAAGAGCAGGAGAAGAGAGATTCAATCTTCCCATCTCCCCCTCCCTATTTACCTTGCTGCCCTCTGGTTACAGGAATAAGGATCTTGCTCCTCAAGCTTAACTCTCACAGTAAACTCCCTTTTCTGATAAATATCATTTCAGAGGTGTGTCTAATTCTTTCAGCCCATCTCAATTTATTTGGAAATCCTCAATTCCTCAGCTTCTTCTAATTTCATTTAGTGACTCCTCCCAAACCGATGGAAGACATGTACATACCTAATTTTATACTAGTGATTGATGGATTCATTAGTGGAGTTTGGGACTTAAGCACACCTAGATTATACCTTTGATTGAGTCTACGATTCATAGAGGTATTATCACTTGATAAAGTTTTCAGGTTGTACGTCATCTAGTTGTTTATATTAATTACGGTAGATGGATATAGTAATCCCCTACCCTTTAAATACAGAAGAGAACAGAAGGCTGTAGAGGAGGAGACAAATAAGCAGAACAGGTTTGAAACTAGGGTGTTGAATTTATCACATTTTTTTAAACCTAAGCTGTGCATAATAGAGATTTACAGTTTCATATATAGCTCTCTTTTTTCAACTCTTCATATGTGGAAATGCTCATGTTTGCTGGTGCTTATCAAATTCAGAATAATAAGAAATATCTTTTAAATTTATTTAAAGATAAAGTCATTAAGAAAATATCTAGTAATTATTAAACTAGATTGACAAAGTTTTGACTAATAGTGATCTATAAGATACCTGTTTTAATAAAGTAAAAGAAATGATCTTCAGTTAGCTTATGAGTTGCATTTTAAGTACTTAATATTCTAGTAACATGATTTATCTGACATCTCTGGAAATAGAGATGTTTCCCACAGATGAATTTTCCATAACTCAAGTTTACCTTTCAGGTGCCAAATTCAACAGATAGTCATTTTTTATGAAAGCCATTTTACTTGAAAGGTACTAAACATGATTTACCTTTTTCTAGGTGACAAGACTATCTTTTCTCCCCTCCTTCAGTGTCATAATTATTTGTGCCCACCTCTCAGATTCAAACACAAGTCTTTTGACTCCAAGGTCATTCAGCCTTGGTTTGAAGATCTCTAACTATGAGAAACTCCCTTATTGTTTTGCTCTTCTGTTATATTTCAATCAGGTCTGACTCTTCTTTTGGGAAAGGGGGGCTTCTTGGCAGAGTTGTGGAGTGGGTTGCCATTCCCTTCTCCACCTCATTTTACAGATGGGAAAACTGAAACAAATAGGGTGAAGTGACTTGCCCAGCATCGCAAGCTGGTAAGTGTCTGAGGCTAGATTTGAAGTCAGAAAGATGAGTTTTCCTGACTCCAGTTGTGGTACTCTATCCATTGTGCTACCTTCCCTATTGTATAAATGGCCTAACTTTGTGGTGTCCTACATTGTGTATGTTTATTCATTATAACAGTTTAAATAGAAATAAATGGCAGCTAGGCAAACCCTGCTTGCCTCAATTTCCTCATCTGTAAAATGAGCTGGAGAAGGACATGGCAAACCATTCTAGCATCTTTGCCAAGAAAACTCCAAATGGGTCACAGAAAAACCTCAAATGGGTCACAAAGCGTTGGACCTGACTAAAATGACCACAACAACAATGCCAAATAAAAGATGATGGGAGACGGTTGCAAACTTTTTGTTCTCTTAGGTTTGACTCCAAAAGAATTGTTCAGCAGCTTCGAGCCTGTGGAGTTTTAGAAACAATCCGCATCAGTGCTCAGAGCTACCCTTCCAGGTAGGTTGCAGAGATTCTTTGGGAACACCGGCTTATTCTGACAGAGGGGCAGCATTTGTCCTGGGCCCACATCCTCTGGAAGTGCAGGTGAAAACCTCGTAAGCCCTTCTTGCCCAGGGAAAAAGGCATTAGCCTAGGGTAAAGGTGGGCTGTAAGGGAAATAGGCTTCCCACTTGTTGGGCATATTTACAGCTGCTGACCCCAAACTCCACAACTGCTGAGAGAGAGAAGTTTGTATGGAGATGGCAAGGGAAAAGTTCCATAGCAGGGAGACCTGGCAGTGGCAAACTAAAAGAGCTCTGGGTGGCTGGTGAGAAGGATGCAGGATAACGGAGTGGGAGGATGCTACTTGGCTTGGTACCACTGGCCCCAGGATAACCCTCTAGCCCTCCTCACTGCCGCTGTCACTCAGAGGGCCAGTAGAGGCAGTGGCAGAAAGTGTTTTAGGGCATGTGAAAAGAGCACTGCACCCTAAGCATACTGTCATCTGCTGAATTTGAATCTTTTTTCCCCAGGTGGACGTATATTGAGTTTTATAGCCGCTATGGCGTTCTCATGACTCAGCAGGAACTTGCCTTCAGTGATAAGAAGGAGGTTTGCAAGGTGGTTTTACACAGATTAATCCAGGTTAGTGTGTACCTCCTTACTATAGGTCACTTTTTCTTTCTTAGATAATTCAGTTCAACATTTTTTAATCACCTTCTGGATACAAAACACTGAGAAGCTGATTATCTATAAAAGGAGTGGTCCAGATAGGATAATCTGTAAAGTCCCTCCACCTTAGTACTGTGACTTCAAGATGTAAATTTTAGCAGACTGACAAGGGTTCTACCCTCATGGATTTCACAGTTCAGTAGAGGACTATGATACATATACCAGCAGATACAAAACAGTATATGAAGAGTGCATAATCATAAGGACTAGCATTTATGTAGTGTTTTAAGATTTGCGGAGCATTGTATACGTTAACTCATTGATCCTTGTGAAGAAGGTATTATTCTTCCTATTTTACAAATGAAGAAACTGAGGCTGAGAGATTAAGTGAGTCACCTGGGGAAGCATAGCTACTAAATGCCTGTGGCAGAATTCAAACCCAAGATTTAGGGGCAGGGAGGAAGAAGAGGAGGTGATGTGTGAAATGGGTATTTTAAAAAGAAAGTATAGAAATTCAGCAAATGGATGGAATGAAGGGAGGGCTGCAAGCATAGGGAATATAGCTTGAGAAAAAGAATGAAGGTAGGAAAGGGCAAGATGTACCATTTAGCAAAAGAATAGAGTATGTAGAAAGTAGTCTATAGCTAGAAAGATGCAGGGGCAATAAATTGCAGTGGTCATTGGAGTATAATCTGTGACCCCAAACCAAAGCTCTAGATTTATATATCCCAGATAAAAGCGTGGGAGCTTCTCATTACTCTCTGGTTTGTGCTGATACTCCTAGAAAGGATTCTAGGACTGTACAACAAAAGGAAAAGGGCCTGGCTAAGCTATAGAGCAAGTACTTTGGCTAACAAAACATCAAATAGAGGACAGGCTTTATTTAACCTGACCAAAAAAAAAATATGCAGAAGACTCATGCTCCACTTCATAAATGGTCCAGCTATCCCTCTTTCTCTCTTCATTATATCTCTGCTTTCTTTGGAGAATATAAATTCCTCCAAACTTATTAGAGCTTTAAAGTCCTCCCAATCCCAAAGTAAAGAAACTCTCCTTTCCAGTGAGTCTCCCTGTCCTCCTGACAGAGATTACAACCATAGACCTGAAGTCCCTCAGCATGAAAAAAGTATTCAGGATAGAAAAAAATTTAAACAATAACCCTTTTTTTTGACAAGCTCTATCGACCCACAGACCTAGGTAGTCTTCAATTCTTAAAGGTCCATTCTAGAGTTGGTCCCTCCTCCAAGAGAAATTTTGCACTCAAAACCTCCATAGAATTCCTGGACTTTTCATCTCAAACCTGCACAGTCCACATAATTCACAGTGTGGGTGAAAGGCAAGATTTGGATTTACCTTCCACTTTGTGTTTCCTATTATTCCTGGTATTTGTGTCCAAAACCCCTCTTCTATCTAACTACCTTTTAGATACTTGAATTCTCCTTCTTCTTCTCCATTAATTATTATCAGTTAACTATTCCCATTTCTTTCAGAAGTGCTGGTAACCATGGTTTGTACTTATTGTATGACCATAAACTTTTCCCCAAGATTTCAGGTGTCTCACATATATTGTGGAAAATCTGCATATATTAAATCTGGGAAAGAACATGTCTGATTAAGTATACTGTTTTCTCTTCTAGGACTCTAACCAATATCAGTTTGGTAAAACAAAAATTTTCTTCAGAGCAGGACAGGTGGCCTATTTAGAAAAGCTCCGGTTGGATAAACTGAGGCAAGGATGTATTATAATACAAAAGCATATCCGAGGCTGGCTCCAGAGAAAGAAATTTCTCCGGCAGAGAAAAGCTGCTGTGACAATACAGCAATACTTTCGTGGACAGCAAACTGTAAGGTATTGGATTGATGTACATAATGGGAATAGGGTGCTATATATAGTATAGGTGTTTACACACACAAGTAGAGAAGAAATGAAGGATTCTAGGAGCTAATCAGAGGAGTGAGAAGGCTGACTTTTCATTCTGATTTGACCACTGTTTTAATATGTAATCCTAGAGGAATTAATCTATCCTCTTAAATTTAGGTTTTCTTTGGTGACATTTATGTTGCCTCTTCCTCTTAACAGTATAGTGAGTGATATTTTTAAATAAAGATAAATTAATGGGGTAATGAAATTATAAATATTAATTTATGTTCATAAATTTGAGAACTTTGGATCTATTACCTGGAATTCAATTCAATTAAAGAATGTTTGTCAAGTACCTGCTGTATATAAGATATTATGATAGGTTTGGGGGATACAAAGAAAAATAATAATTCAGTCAATCAACAAAAATTTATTAATCGCCTGTCATGTGCCAGACACTCTCTTACATGCTGTAGATAAAGACAAAGGTGAAGTAGCATTTCAAATAACTTGTTTTCTGTTGGCAGAAAGAACATGTATCCATATAAATCTGAATACATAAATAAAGGAAATCTGGGGAGGGTTGGAACATTGGTGATTGGAGGATCAGGAAATAGCATTTAAGCTGAGCTTTGAAGGAAATCAAGAATTCTAAAAGACTGGGGTGAGGAAGGAATGCATGAGAGACAGCTTGTGCAAAGGCATGGAGATATGGGAGATGAGCTATCATGAGTGTTGATCTATTTTGTCTGAAAAGTCTTGAAAGAAAGTAATGTATAATAAACTTGGAAAAGTAAGTTGGATGCAGATTGAGAAGAGTTTTAAATACCCAACAGAAACATTTGCATTTGACTTTTTAGACGATCTAAAAGAAAATCATAGAAATATCTTGAGTGGGATGGTGATATGGTTAGATATGTGGTTGGAGAGAAATCAGTTTGGCAGCTGAGTAGTGGATGGATTAAAGAAGGGAAAGATGAGGCAGGGAATTCCATTAGCTATTACAGTAATTATAGTGATGAGAACCTGTACTATAGAAGTGACCATGTGAACAGAGGAGAGTGGATGCAAGAGCTTTTATAGAAAGAGAAGTGACAAGACTTGCCAAATGATGGCATATGTGGAAGAAAAGAGGGGAATTTATGATGACTGTGAGATTGTGGAATGATGCAGGTGCCCTCAACAGAAATGGGGAATTTCAGATGAAGATTGGGTTTGAGAGAAAAGAAGTTCTATCTTGAACATATTATGTTTGAGATGTTTGTGGAACATCCAGTTCAAAATGTCCAGTGGACAGTTGGGTGATAAAGAGAAATATATATATCCATGAATAATATGTTGACAATTAAATTCATGGAAGCTAATGGGGTCACTATGAAATAGACTATATAGCTAGAAGCCATAGCACATGGCAAGAGCTTTGGGATAGACTCACAGTTAGGATGCAGGATGTGATTCTCCAGGAGGGTGAAAAAAGATAGGGACAAAAAGACAGTCTCTCCCTGAGAGAAGCAGATTTGAAGCCGGTAACCGAGGGAACTTATTAGCCATCACACTGAAAAGTGATCTTTGCCATTGAGGGAAAAGATAAAAAAAAATATTAATAGGTGGAGAAGTTGAATCATCATCTTGCAGTGAAAAGAAGACTGTATGTGGTCTTAGAGGACCTAAGTTCAAATTCAGGCTCTTCCACTGACTTCCAATGTGATCTTGAGCAACTCAATTATTAAGTTCCTTAGCCCTCAAAATTTTATCAAAAATTTTGAAATTCATAATACACTGTTTGTGTAGCTTAACGCAAAGCAAAGCACTGAAAATGCTTAGATGGACTTTAATCAGTTCCACAGGCACAGAGGCTTGGTCCTGGCCTTACTGTTAATTTTTATTAGACCTACACATGCAAGTTTCCGCAACCCAGTGAGTATGCCCTTTTAACTTTACTAGAGTATAAAGGAGCTGGTATCAGGCACACTAAAACAGCAGCCCATGACACCTTGTTTAACCACACCCCCACGGGTTACAGCAGTGACTAACATTGAGCTATAAACGAAAGTTTGACTAAATCATAATAAACAAGGGTTGGTAAATCTATCCACCACCCGGGTCATCGATTAACCCAAATTAACAAAACCCCGTAAAGGGTGTTTAACACACAACCAAACAAATAAAGTTAAAACTCAACTGTGCTTGTCCCCTGTTGATATTAAAATCCAACTTCATTGACTTTACCAATGCTGAAACACTAAAGCTAAAGGTACAAACTGAGATTAGAGACCCCACTTCCCGTAAACCTAGGTAATTAAACAACAAATTACTTTGAGAACTACTAAACAACTTTTAAAACTCAAAAGGACTTGGGGTGCCCTAACCCTCCTAGAGGGACCTGTTCTATTCGATAAAGGATACCCTCACCCCTTCTTTAACAGTCTATATACATAATCAGCTCCCCCCAATAGGGAAAAAGTGGCAAAATCTAAACCATAAAACGTTAGGTCAGGTGTAATATGAAGGGAAGCAATGGGCTACATTTTCTATACTAGAACATAAATTGTCAACAAACAAAGACAGAAGGAGGTTTAGTAGTAAATTAAGAATGAGGCTTAATTAAAACAATGGGGTGTGTACACGGTCACCCTCCTCAATGTAACCTTTTACTTAATTAATCGTCAAAAGGAGAAAAGTTCCATTAAGTTGGAAAGTGTCGGACAAAAAAACAATTAAACATTTGTTTACACCTAAAGATTTACAATCCCAAATTTTGACTGATCTGTCCACAAACAGTATTTTAAATATTTATTACCCCCAAAACATTTATCAGTCTAAAGTATGGTGATAGAACAGACAAATACCGGGCACAATAAGTACGTGAGGAACGTTGAAAATTTCATCCTACAAGCAATAAAAGCAAAGCTTACCTTCTACCTTTTGCAAATGATTTAGATCAAACCCGGACAAAACAATTAAAACCCCTTCCCGAAAAATGATATTTAGAACATTGACAGAAAGCTGTCTGTGTAGCAAAACGAGAATGATTTTAAACAAGGGTGGCCTATAACTTAATGATAACGGTTGTCCAAAAATGAATTTAAGTTCAACTTTAAATTTAACTAATCCTTACCTTTTAAATTTAAATGTTACTCAAAGAGGACAACTCTTTTGATATGTGAACAAACTTTTTCTAGAGGATAATAAACTAACACAAAAAACATTGTAGGCCCAAAAGCAGCCATCAATTAAGAAACCGTTAAAGCTCAAACTTATTCAATCTTAATTCCTATAAATAAAAATTTTATATTGGAAATTTTACTTATTTAGAAGATATAATCTAATATAGTAACCTAAATATTCTCCCCCAAATAAATACAACGAACCCAACTAACCAAACAATAATCATAACTACACCTGTACCTTATTTATATTTTGTTAACCCAAGGGGTATAAAGGAAAAGTTAAAAAGGAATAAAAGGAACAAAGCAAATAGACCCCCTTTTACCAAAAACATCCCTCTAGCACTTCCAGTATTAGGCATTCCTGCCTTGAGTTTACTTTGACCGGGTATCCTACCGTAAAGGTAGCATAATCCGCCTTTAATTGGGGACTAGTATAATGGCACCACAGGGGTTCAACTGTCTTTTTCCCAATCATTAAATTGACCTTCCTTGGAGGCGGGGATAATTATACAAGGCAGAAGCCCTGGGAGCTTAAGTGTTAACTCAACAAATACTAACATTCAACCTTTGGAACAATATTATAACCTAAGTTTGTCTTTGGGGGGTGACCCGGAGCATAGAAAAACCTCTGACTAACGAGATTAACAAATCTAAGTGTAATATTCCAGTAATTGACCCATATTTTGATCAAGAACAATTAAGGGATAACAGGCAATCTATTTGGAGCCCATAGAAAATGGGTTTATTTCGATTTGGATCAGGACATCCAAATGGTGCAACCGCTATTAAAGTTGTTTTTTATTAAGTCCCTCGTGATCTGAGTTTAGACCGGAGAAATGGTCGGTTTCTATCTTAAATTCTTTCTTCGAAAGGACAAAAAATAGAAATTCAAATAAGCCTAAATTAATATATAAATTTATTAAATAACTAAACCAACCTATAACCCCAAGAACAGGTTTTAAATGGCAGGCTTAATTCAAGTTTAAAGCCACCCCAAGTTAAACCCTCTTCTTAATAATGTTTACAATTAACCTTTCTCTATATCTCCCGATTCTCCCTGGATGCCCAACATTAGAATCAAAGTATTAGGCTTTATACAATTTAAAAGGGAAAATTGGGACCATAAAGCCTCTTTAAATTTGCCGATGCGTAAAACTTTCACTAAGAACCCTCCACCCTAACCTCTCCACCTCAATTTTATCATTGCCCTATTCGCCTCTCTATTGCTTTAAAATCGAACCCCTTACCCTCCCAATACCTATTAGACTAAACCTAGGACAGTCCTCTCTTTTCCTTATCATTTATTCCATCCTTGATCGGATGGCTTAACTCAAAATATTTTAATCGGGCACTCGAAAATGCAACTATCTATATGAAGTCTCCTTACTATTTCTCTATCTATCAACTAATCAAGGGGTCTTTCATTTAAAAACAATATCAATTCCCAAAAAACCGCTTATTATCCAACATGACCTCTGCTAAATATGAATATCTCTCCTTGAAACAAACCGGCCTTTATTTAACTGAAGGAGAGTCGAACTACAATGTAAATATCTGCCCCCTTTGCCATATTCTTCCTGGCAGAATACAAACATTTCCTTAAAGCAAATCACAACTATTCATTCTTGGACATCCCTCCCTAACATCTTTAAAACACTATATTTCATAAAAAACTCTTTTCACCAAGCTTTTCTTTTAAGGCATTACCAGTTCGCTATGTCCAATACCATTTTGAAAAACTTCACCAATAACTTTGAATATCCTATGTTCATCTCCTACCAATTCTTTATCCCTTTCCCCCACAAATTAAAATGTCTGATAAAAATATCTTATGGATAAACAATAGGGTGAAGCCCATATTTCTAGGAAATAGGACTCAACCTTACCAAGAACTAAAACCTTAGTCCCCATTACACCATCCTATAAAGGTCATAAATAAGCTATGGGCCCCATACCCAAAATGTTGTTCCACCTTTATAATTCCTCTTTAATTACCATCTAACTAAGTCTTTTATGGAACCTGTCTAACTATTTTCATGAGCACTGATTCACAGCCTGAATAAGTTAGAAATAATACATTAGCTATTATTCCCCTAATAACCCCCCAACCCCCGAGCCCTGAACAACAAAATATTTCCTTACAAGCTACGCTTCTAATTTAAAATATTTGCCATCATTTACAATGCAATCAACAAATCAATAACCAATTCAACTTTTCAGACAATTGGGCCTCCCTCTCAAAACCTTAGTCTGCTGTCAAACTAGGTCTTCCTTTTCACTTTGGTCCCAGAATAACACAAAGGATCCCATAAAGAATAATCCCAAAACATGACAAAAATTTCCCCGTATTCTCTTAAATCCTCCCATAACAAAAATCCTAGTTATCTAAATCCTATCTACTTTAGTAAGGCGGAATCAAACTCATCTGAAGATCTAAACACTCCTCCGCCAATATAATTTTTTCTCAAATCCCCCTACTATTCTATCACTTACTATTTATGTTATAGCTACTCTAACTATATTTCTAACCCTTAACTTATCAAACACTACCAAAATTAAATCCTTAGGGGCCTATGAAACAAATCCACTACAACAACCATCATCATCCTCCTCACTCTTCTATCCTTAGGAGGCCTACCTCCTCTCACCGGTTTCATACCCAAATGACTTATTTTGCAAGAATTAATTAACAACGGCAACATTATAACTGCTACACTAATAGCCCTATCCGCCCTACTAAACCTTTTCTTCTACATACGACTTATCTACGCATCCAGCCTCACTATATTCCCATCTACCAACAACTCTAAAATACAATGATATAACAACTCAATACAAATTACCATGCTAATCCCAACAGCAACAGTAATCTCTAGCCTCTTACTCCCTCTCACTCCACTATTTATTACACTCTCCTAACTAAGAACTGCAATTGAATGCAAATCGAACACTTTAATTAAGCTAAATTCTCTATATAAGCCCCGGCAGCACTTAAGCTACTTCTTCGAATTTGCAATTCAACGTAATTAATACTTCAGAGCCACTAAAGGCTTAGGTTCAAATCAGACCAAGGGCCTTCAAAGCCTTAAGCAGGTGTCAAATCGCCTAGCCTTTGAAGTCATCCAGAGACTCCCCGCCTTTTTTTTCTTACAAGGCTAAGGAGGGCTTACAAATCATTCTGTACTAGATTTGTACTAGATAATCATTGAAAGTTCTTTCAAGTCTAGACCTATAAACACAAGGTTATTTAATTTCTCTGAACCTCAATTTCCCTATCCATAAAATAACCATTTGCTTCCTTCTGAAGTCTTTTAGAGCTCTCAACTTAGCATGTGATGATCATTTTCAAAAGAACAGTGCAATAGTCTTGGGAAGTTCACTGAGAGCAAATTGAATCCTGCCCTTCAGTAACCAACCCCTAAGGGGCATCACACACAGTATTTCAGCACAATACTGTAAATAGTGTTACTGACCATAGCCCTAAGTCATCAAGAAAAGTTTTAAACAATGACTAAATTGGGAAGTGTGATACATTTTAAAAGATTTCCATCAAAGATTAAAATAAATAAATTAAGTAAATTGTTAGGACTGTGATCAATAACATTCATAAGTGAACAGCACATTCTTAGATGATATCAGGGTAATGAAAAGCATCCTACTATAATTAATAGCTTTCTTTTCTATAGTGCTTTAAGATTTTCAAAGTGCTTTTTGTTAATTAGTCCCATTTTATAGGTGAGGAAACAGATTCTGAGAAGTTAAGTGATGTACCCATAAGCTAGTATTTTACCTATTTTGGTTGCCTCTTAGAGATGCTGGAAGGACAAATGAAGGATAAATTGATTTCTCTACTCCTCAGCAACCCCTTAAGGTATCAGGGGCATAATTCATTAGTGAAAAGGGATAGGGCATTTATTAAGGTCCTCTTCTCTTTTTGCCCTATACAATTTCATGTAGTGATCTCATATGGTGACCTCATAAGTTCCCACAGATTCAATTAACATATGTATAAGATGATTCCCACAACTCTGACTTACCTGTCTAACTTTAGTTTCTCCTTGGTGTTATAATCTTCCATCAACAACTATGCATATTTTTATATCTCAAATGAAATGTTCCAAAGGCATCTCAAACTCAACACAACTAATACGTAACTCATTATCTTTCCTCCCAGACCTCCCTCTCTTCTTCACTTTCCTCTTGCTACCAAGTCATAAGTGCAAAACCTGTTTTCATTGTCAGCTCCCCATGCTCCTCAGCCCACATATGCATCCCATTGCCAAATCTCATTGTATCTCCCTTTATGTCACCCCTTAAATACGTCCTCTGGGCTTACACAGCTTTGCCCAAATTCAAGCCCTCATCATCTCATTTCTGGACTGTTGCAGTAACTTTCTAATAAATCTTCCTGATTTCTCCATACTACAAAGCTGCCGAGATCATTTTTCTAAAGAGTAACTTTGACCATGTCACTTCCCCCTCCTCTCATTCAGTAAAATCCGTTGGCTTCCTCCTATCTCCAGGATCAAATACAAAACCCTGTGTTTGGTATTTAAAGCTTTGATAACCTGGCCCCTTCCCGTATTTTCAGTCTTCCGATGCTTCCATTTACTCACTTTGCAATCCAGGACCTGCTGTCCTTGCTGTTCCTTAGGTACATCTCTCTCTCTCGTCACCCTGAATTTGAACTGGATGTACCCCGTGCCTGGAACATTCTCTCCCCTCATCTCATCCTCTTCAAATTTCTGGTTCACTCCCTAGTATTCGCCAGCTGTGAGTGCCTTCCCCTTTGAAATTACATTCCAAGGATCACATATGTATGTATAAATAACGATACATATGCAAACATGCAAAAGGCATATATATATAAGATAGAGAGAACTTTTCTGTGTATCCTGTGCATTCATGTGTATTTGTATGTATGTGAACACACTTGTTTCTGCATGTACAAATGTGGGTGTGAGTGTGCAGACACCTCATGTATATATTTAGTTATTTGCATCATCACATTAAACTTTGAGTTCCTTGAGAACAAAGGCTGCTGTTTGCCTTTCTTTGTCTCCCACATTCATCAAAGTGCCAGACATACTAATAAATACTTGCTGACTGACTGACTGAAAAAACATTATCTTCATTATGTGTCTATGGGTATATGCATTCTCTGATAGTGGTTTCTGATTGAGTCATTGGAAGTAAACTTGGGATCAAAGTAAAAAGATATAAATGCCCACTTTACTTATGAATGTGCTTCAATAAAGCCACTGTGTATACTCTTAGATTCATAAAATGTGTATGTGTGTGAGCTTGCCTGCATTCATGTGTGTATGTATGCGTTAGTGTGCATACTTATACAATATACATAGCATATACAAACTTAATCAGGGTGTGCTGTTCCATGTAACTGAAGGTGACTATTCTCAGCACGGATGGTTTGTGTAAGCCACCTTTCATGGAAACCTTTAAAAATGTAATGTGCACTTCCCATTCTAAGCATGTTACAAACCTTTTGTTGATAATTCAGGACTATTATCAGAACATTGATTATTGGACTAGGAAGAGAAAGACAGGCAGACAGAGAGAAGCAGAGACAGGGACAAGGGGGCAGAGAGAGGGGAGGAAGGAGGGGAGGATGGAAGAGAAGGGAGGGAAGAAGAGAAGGGGAGAGAGAGAGAGAAAGAGAGAGAAAGACAGAGAGACAGAGAGAGAAAGTAAGTTATTATGTGGGTTAATTTTACTTAAGTGTTATTCCTTGTTGTAAGGTAAAGTGTAAGAGCTTGGTATACTGAATAGAGAGTAAGTCTCAGAGTTAGGAAGAGTGACATAGATTAGCTTCAGACTTGGGCAAGTAATTTAACCTTTTAATGACCTAGACAACTCCTTAAAACTTAAGTTATGGAGGAAGTGCTGACCTGCATAGGTAGAGTTTTCTCACTCAGAGTTTTCTGTATCATTGTAGTAATAGAACTGATCACTTCCCCCACAAAAAGAAGGGGTGCAGCTATTAATTTTGTGGGTAGGGCTATTGGTGAAAATGATTGTACCATTAAAACAAGGTGTCATTTTGTTTATTTTTCCCCTGAGGCAATTGGGGTTAAGTGACTGCCCAGGGTCACTTGTTAGTAAGTGTTGAGTGTCTGAGGTCTGATTTGAACTTAGGTCCTCCTGATTTCAGGTCTGGTGCTCTATCCACTGTACCACCTCGCTGCCCGAAGGTGTCTTTTTTTTTTTTTTTTTTTTTTTTTTTAGAAAAAACTTGTGTTTTATAAATATAAAGTAGCCCAGCAGAAGCAGACATTATGTGCTAAACAAATTAACTTTATATTCTTTTTAATCAAGGAAAGCTATCTCTGCCACAGCCTTGAAAGAAGCATGGGCAGCCATAATCCTTCAGAAGCATTGTCGAGGTTATCTGGTCCGAAACCTTTACCAGCTCATTCGCGTGGCCACTATAACAATACAGGCGTATACCCGGGGATTCCTAGCAAGGAAGAAATATCAAAAGGTACAACCAGAATCCAGCATCTTCTTGGGGCCATGATAGTCAAAGAGATTTATTTTTGCTCTCTTGCTACCAATTTCAGTTATGCACAGGAAATATTTTGGAAAGGTCAAGATTGATCTTCTGTATTAACTATTCAAGTAGCTTTGATGTTAGTAGGACCCTGTTGGGAGATTGCATTTTGTAATTTCATTGTTTAAATATACTAGTAGTTGCTGCTTCCTTTCTATAAAATCATAAATCAACCAGTCAGCAAGCATTTATTAAACATCTATCATGTACTGAGCATGTGCTAGGTGCTGAGGGAATAAAGGTAAAAATGAAACAGTCCCTGTTCTCCAGGAGTTCAGGTTCCAAGTACTGAAGTCATTAATGAGCGTGTCTCTGGACTGTTGTGAGAATGTCTAACTTCTTATTTTTCAAGATGTTGAAAGAGCACAAGGCTATAATCCTTCAGAAGTATGCCCGAGCCTGGCTGGCCAGACGCAGATTCCAGAACATCCGACGATTTGTCCTGAATATCCAGCTTTCTTACAGGGTACAACGTTTGCAAAAAAAGCTAGAAGATCAGGTACGTTCCCTTTTCCATATGCATTTGCTCACTATTCTGGTGGAAAGAAAAGATTAGGAAATGTAAAGCCCAGTGAACTTGGAAGGCTTGTTAGAGGACAAAGAGAAGCTTCCCCATCTCTGAAACATAAAGCCTTCATTAGTTTCAAACAATCATTTTTTCCCCTTCTTTAGAACAAAGAAAACCATGGATTAGTGGAAAAATTAACCAGCTTGGCCACCACTCATGCCAGTGATATGGAGAAGATTCAGAAACTTGAATCAGAGCTTGAAAAATTGGCCTTTCAAAAGCGAACATGTGAAGAGAAAGGAAAGAAGCATAAGGAAGTTATGGAAGAGGTAAAGTGTGTGATCTTTTTTTTTCTCTACTTAAGAATTCAGTTGTGATACCATATGGGGAAGAGATGAACTGTTTTCCTCAAAAGCATGTTTCTGTAAAGCAAATCCTATTTTTGCCATTATTTTCCCTGATTTAAGGAAAAATAGTTTCTAAGGATAATGGAATAAAAGGCAGTAAGATGCAGGTCAGAAGGAAGAGAGCAGTAATTGGAGAGAGACTCAGGAAAGTCCTTTCTGTCTCTGAAAACCCTATGTTCCTATGAACTGCCTCCAAAAGATCCTTGAGCAGATTCACTCTCAGAGGTGATCTGTTATTCCCACACCCATTGGGCTAGAAAGGGGGGTCAATTCTATTGTCTGCTGTACAAACACAGATCCCTGAAGGTCTCTTTCAAACTTTGGGATGCGCAGAAAAAGCACTGACTGCTTCTCACATTATTTGTGTCTTCTGCATTTCTCAGAGCTCTAGCTAATAGTGGTTAGACCCAGCAGGCCCTCCTACCATTCCAAAGGGGAGCATTAGGAACATACCTCTTATTATTTCTTCTTTCAAGCCATGCTTCTTTATAATTTTGCAGCATTCACTTTAAATTTGTGTGTGTGGTTGTCCTTTCCATTTACATTGTTGTAGCCACCATAAATATTATTTAAATTAGCTAAAATAAATCATTAATTTTTAAAAATGCAAATTATTCCTTTTCATTGGGGCTATACTATGGCCTGGTTCTGGAGGTATAAACCCAGTAATGGAAGCACTGGGTCAAAGGGCATGGACATTTTAGCCATAAAATGACTGTACCAATTTTACAGAGGACCTTATAGTTTAATTGATTATTGGACTAAGAAGAGAGAGACAGACAGAGAAAGAAAGGGAGAGACAGAGACAGAGAGAGAAAGAGAAAGAGCCACACTTATAGTCTAACTGGATTCTAGAATTCTAATTAACTTAAATTATATTCTGAGAGCCATCAGCTATAAGAATTGAGAATAACAACAGGCACCCTTATAGGTGAGAGAACATACAACAATAGAAATTCCTACTGGTCATAAGCCCATCAGTTTCATATTATGAATTGTAGCTCATTTTGCAATCTAATAAATAAGTCCACTGAGGATTTTAGCCTGACCACAGAAAAATTCATGCAATATGTTTAGAGGCAATCAGGGTTAAATGACTTGCCCAGGATCACACAGCTGAAGCCAGATTTGAATTCAGATCCTCCTGATGCTGGGGCTTATTCTTTATACATTGCATCATCCAGCAGCCCCACATACAATATGTTTAAAAAAAAAAAAACCTTTGCTGAGCCCAAGGAGCCTTGAGATTCCTGCTCCCATCCTTGATGGGTCTTACCCAAAGCTAGGACAGGAAGTGACCCATAACCGTAGTATGATGGAAAGGGAAGTGGTGACTGAAGACCCAGCATCAAACCCCACTTCTCACACTTCCTACCTACCTACTGTATGACCTTACACACGTCACTTAACTTCTCTCAGCCTCAGTATTTTCATCTACAAAATGTAGGTGACCTCAAAGTTCCTTTTAGGAACTTTGGATTTCTAAGTCCAGAACAGATTCCAAAACATTCATTTCAGGGAAGAAAAGGTATAGAGCTATAAAAAAAAAAAAAAAGATATGATGCACATCCAAAAACTAATTTTTCTAGCCTTTTTTTACTGGGATAATGCCAGTTAATCACAGAACTTTTCTTCTCCCCCTTTATTTTTTTTAAAAGAAATTGGCAAATCTTCAGACATACAACAAAGAATTGGAAATGCAAAAAGAGAAGATAGAAAAGAAGCTTCAAGAAAAGACTGAGGAGATGAAAGGTAATATAAAGGGACATAAAATAGTTGGATTTAAAAAAAAGAAAAAAAAGCTTGGGAGTGGAACAGAATTGTGGTTTATGGCAAAAGTGAACCTTGTGCAACAAGAAGCTTACTTGACTATGTTCAGCTGATCAAATAGAGGATGAGGTGGGGTGGGGGAGTATTTCTGAACTGTGAAAAACTATATTTATAATCTAGTAACTACCTTCTCTGGATACTCCTTTTTGGTTACCTGTGGGGGAGGTAGGGGTCGTGGTTAAGTTATAACTGCCCTGAGGGTCCAACATCAGTGCAGAAAGAGGAAGGAAGATTGAAAGTTTTATAGAACCTTGAACTTGAACTTGAAACTTGAAACAAGGTGCTAAGTCAGTGGAATTGATAGAGACAATGGTTGTTTAGCATGGTGCTTAACAGTTCTCTAGTTCACTTAAGTACTTAGTACTTACTATATAGTTCCACAAGATTCACACCTTTAAGAGAGCATATATAAGCTCAGAGCCTCAGCCAGGATTCGGTTGGGGTGATTCAGAAGCCAGAGACCGTGGTTGTGGTCCTCCTGACTCCCCCACAGAAACCAAGACACATCCAGGAGGACCTCAAGAAGCTGATGGAGGCAGAGAACACAAAGGACTGGCAGCAGGAGCTCAAGCTCTTGGAACCAAGGAGAGAGATAGGCCTCTAAGAAAGCCAACCAGGCCCCAGGAAGGAAGACAAGACTTGGAAAGTGACAATAAAGAATTTGGACTTTAAATCCCTGGCTGCATTTGGGGTGATTACTGAACTGAAACGAAGGCTGCCCCCAGAGACCCAAGAAACCTGCTCCCAGAGAACTTTGTGTTTTACAGAAGAGTATTACAAGAACCTAAGTAGAAAGAAGAGAAATTTGGGGGGATAAGATTAAGCGAGGTTGTGTTGGAGACAACATGGTCTGTAATGGAGAACGTAAGGTCACAGGATCTTCCCACATGCTTCTTGGTTGCTCCTTTATCCCATGGGGTGAAATCATTATCTCTAAGGGTCCCCAGCTCTTACTTTGAAAACCACTATTCTAAGGCATTACATTTAAATCACTTTATCATCAGATTGGGAATAAATTAAATTCAGCTAACATTTATTGAACACTTATTGTGTGGAACCAAAATAGGAGTCAGCACCTCAATTATTATTGATTATATATACATCTCTCAGTTTTTAATTCATTGAAATTGGAAGTATGAGCTAAGCAACAGATCTGGCCTGGTCAGCTCTTCTGAATCATTGACCTCGTCTTAATATAAGAGTTTTTCAAACATGCTGGAAGTTGGGGTATGGCAGGAAAGACTAGGAGAATTTATAGCGAAGGGTCTAGCTAGTGATCAGGAGCTATGGAAAATACCATAGTACATAGTTTAGTTAATATAGGGAGAAATAAGTGGAGGTCCAGCAATGAAAGTAGGAGAAGGCAGAGAGGTCCCATGGTTAGGATTGAGAAGTTGGGAGATGGGCAAAGACAGGATAGAAGATCTAAATACTGGAATCATGGAGGAGCACTAGCAAACATCATCTTGACTGTTGATCCCAAGGAAAAGACTTTCATTCTTTGCCCTGTTTTTATGTGATTTTCTGAGTGTGCTACATAAAAGCAGGGGGAAAATAGAAGGTGCACTTGTCGGGCTGTAAATATAGCTTTTCACAATAGCTTTTCATACATGCCATTTTCTTTTGGTCAATCAGATATGGTTGAGTAAATAGACATTTAGAAAGGTTGTTCCAGATTTACTTCTGCCATAAATCCCAATTCTCTCCCAGCCCCAAGCTCTGTTATTGGGGTCATTCTAGGTACTTATTATGGACTTGACTATATAGTCAGAGGCCTACTGTATGAGGCAGAGCAGAGAAGAAAGATTTATAACATTATTTTACATAACATTGAATTTCTCTTAGACTTCCTGGTGGGATTTTATTTCACCCCATTTCATACAAGACAATAAAATCATCAATGTGGCAGTGAAGAAGCAACCTGAAAAATCACAATCACAATCTGATAGCATAGTGTTTAGTTGAGACAGTTTTATACATCTTTTATAAAATGAGATGGAGGAAGGAAATTAAAAAAAAAACTCTTAAAACTAGTTTCCAAATTAGCATGTCTCTATTAAAGGCAGGGAGTGGGGAGAGGGTAAGGGAGGGGAGTGAGACAGAAACAAACATAGACAAATCTCCTTCCCTTTACAAGGTCCCTCAAATAAGAACTATTTAATAACACCACCAGAATTTTTTCCTATTTTTATGGTCTGAAGTTTATTGTTCAGTTATTTTTCATTTGGAGTCTCCTTGGCAAAGATACTGGAACGATTTTCATTTCCTTCATGTAATGTAATCATGTAATGAGGTAACTGAAGCAAGCAAGTTAAGTGACTTGCCCAGGATCACACATTTAGTACATGCCTGAGGCCAGATTTGAATTTGAAAGATGAGTCCTCTTGACTCTAGGGCTAATACTATTTTATATAATTGATTATCAGAGACATAATGTGACATAGTGCATATAATGCTGGACTTTGAATCAGGAAGTCCTGGGGTCCAGTCCCTCTTGTGATTTGTATTGTGTGGCTTTGGGCTAATCAGTTAACTCTCCAAACTTGTACCTTCTCTAAGTTTAAATTATAAATGTGATATAATCTGCTTTAGTGGAAAGAATTCCCATGTCAGGGAAATTACAAATCCTTGATGTATTGATACATGATTACTAGGTATTTGGTATTTTTTTGAACATCATTTCTCTCTTTACAGATAAAATGGAAGACCTCACAAAGCAGCTTTTTGATGATGTGCAAAAAGAAGAAAGACAAAGAATGTATGAATTACAATTTGTTTTAAAACTACCCTCTTCTTACTTTCTCTGTCTTCTTCTATACTGTGTCTATCCTGCACATAGCCATTATAGATGTATTAATTTAAAGCTACAAAAGACCTTATGTATCATTTAGTTCAGCTTCCACCCCCTTTTAATTTTTTTTTACAGAGGCTCAGAGAGGTTAAGGGACTTATATTAAATCACAGTGCTAAAATATAGAACTGACAGTCTTTCCACTGTACCACACAGGTAATGCAAATTGTAAGTTACTCAGACATAGGAGGTTAGGGAGTTTCTGTAGAATAGAGCTTAATTGTTTTAAAATCTAAGGTACATGTGACAGTTGGAAAAAAAGAAGTACCACTAAGACAGTACTACTCTGAAGAAATCAATTGCTGAAGCTGTCAACAATGAATCACACTGCAGGGACCAGCCAGGACTTCCAGTTCTTCCTCTAATGCAATCATTTCCTCACTCCTTTCTGTGGAAAGTTTTAGTTCTTGCCACCCCTTCCTATTTGTAGAAAATTGCAAAATTAAGCTTATTTTTAGGAAACAGTCTCCAAACCTTTTTTGTGCTTTATCCCTGATATCCCTTTATATTATATTTATTTATAATTATATTATATTTATATTACATGTCTTTTATATATACAAAAATTTAATTCAAGTGTTTTGTCAAATATCACTGACACTAAATAGCAAGCACAATTGTTATCCTGTGATGTGAACTGATAGAAGGGTCCTTTGAATCAATATGCTAAACTCTAAAAGTGAATGGATAAATATTTATTAAGCACTTACTATGTACCAAACACTATGCTAAGCACTGAAGACACCAAAAGGCAAAGAAGTCCCTGCCCTCAAGTAACTTACATTCTAAGATCCATGTAATGTGGCCATTTTGCTTGCATTAGCTGCTGAATTAAGCCAATAAGTGATTTCCTTTCTGTGTGTCACTTTGTCCTCCTGGCACATCGGGAGAGGACAAGAAGAAGGAATATATCTTCTGTGTTTCCCAGGAGTGAACTTTGTCATTGTTCATGTTGTTGAACTACTTGTGCATCCCAGTCCACTGAACACCATTTTGGGCAATGATATTCTCAGTGCCTCAGAGTGAGAGTCCCTGCTAAGTGCCTCCTGAAACACTTCTCTTTCCTGAGGGGTTCTTGCCCTCAGAAAGCTCAATTGTCCTTTCAGACATTTACGTGAATCTTCAACAGGCTCTAAAGTCAAGTTAATCTCAGGACTTGATACAGGATTTGGATGCACTGAGATCTTTGTTGAGGAAGACAGAGGATAGATCTTCCCTTGAATCAGATCCACTTTAGGAAGGTGGTGAATCAATCAACCATCTAAGTCAGGAGTTTTTAACCTATTATGTGTCATGATCCCCATTGGCAGTCCAAGGAAGCCTATGGACGACTTCTTAGAGAAATATCTTCAAATGCATAAAGTAAAGTTACGGGATAAGAAAGGAAATTAATTATACTAAAATACAGTTATCAATTTTTTAAATTCACATATCTCAGGTTAAAAAAAATTATGATTCTAGCTCATTATATTTGTTTCCTTCAGCCTGTATTTCTGGGTACATTGACTATAGACCTAGCATTGCTAAAATCAGAAAACTTAAGAATAATATGAGAGACAGAGACAGAAAGATCATGTTATGCACATGTACATTCACAGCAAATTCTAGCTACTAATGCTCCCAATTTTTTTCTAATGAATAATTACTTTCTAGTTTCTTTACTATTTTTCCCCTGCTTTCTTTCTGGTTTCCCAAATGACATGTTGTTTTGGTTCAGAGCTAGCAAAAACTCTAAATGTTTTATCTTTCTTTCTTACAACATAGACTGCTTGAGAAAAGTTTTGAGCTGAAAGAACAAGACTATGACAAACAGATTCACTCTTTGAAGGGAGAAATTAAGACTCTAAAAGAAGAAAAATTGCAACTCCAGCATCAAATGGAGGAAGAACAAATAATTTCCAATGGCTTGAAAGGAGAGGTGGCCCAACTGACCAAGCAAACAAAGGTAGAAACAGAGATTTCACTTCTATACTCCAGATAAAAGTGAAAATAGTAAATGTATAAAAATGCTCTTTATAAAGTCAAAGGAAAAATTTTCTTGTCCATTAATCTAAAATATAATACCTTAAAATTTGACTTAAAACTAGCATTTTGTTTTCTTGTTACAAAAAAGTGATTTTTCAATTTTTTGAAAAAGTAATTGAAGCTTTATATACTAACAGAAAGCACGAGAGGCAGTGTAATGTAGTGGATAACATTCAGAATTAGAGTCAGAGAGCTGCCACAGATAACTTATTATGTTCCCATGAAAAGCACCTAAGTGATAAAGGAGATAGAGTTCTAGGTTTGGAATCAAAAAGATTTAAATTCAAATTCATCTTCAGAAACTTACTAAGCTGTGTGACCCTGGGCAAGTCACTTAGTGTGATGACCGCGTTAGGACCCACTTTAAAATCAGTTGGAGTCAGAATCAGCAAAAGTCCTTGATCTTTATTCTTTGTGGAGGTGAAGGGGAATGGTGATACGAAGTGAGACCAATCGCAACATGAATCCAGCCAGGAGTCATCCTGGCTTTCTCATTCCACCCACCAAATCCTGCACCCAATCTCCTATACAACTCATCAAACTTACACAGAGTAGTGGGCAGGGCCATTCTTTCTCCAAGCATATATTAATATTGTCCAATTGCTAATTAGCCTTAAGTGCTCTGGCCTCGATGCATCTGCCCATTACAACTTAGCCCTGTTCACCTCAGTTTCCTCATTTGTAAGACGAGTTGGAAAATGAAATGCCATACCACTTCATTATTTTTTGTTAAAAAAGCCCCAAATAGGGTCATACAGAGTCTGACTCAGGTGAAATGATTGAACAACCACAAACATGAGTCATATTTCCTCATTTATAAAATGTAAATAATAATGACCTATGGTATCCATATCAAAAGACAGTTGAGACACTCAAAATGAGATGTGTTAAGTGCTTTGCACTTTAAATTGCTATACATCATTTGACTATTCAGTAACCAAGCAACTCTATAACTAAATTACAGCAGCAATTGCTAATCTGCATTGATTGGGGAAGCTCCTCCAGAAACATCCTCCCATTTCAATGTAGTGATAGTCTTGGAGCGAGAAAAATCAATTCACCGTGTCATGAGCATTCACTCAACTGTATGTGAACAGCATCAGCTAGCCATCCATGTTCCTTGTCTGCTGTCTCAGAATTGTCTCTGTGGTTAGCTTAAACACCATTAGACGGCATTCAATCATTAATCAACAAGGATTTATTAAGTGTTTACTAGGTGCCAGACATTCTCTCTTACCTTTGGCAGCTAAAGCCTATCATTTGAGGATTTTTAGCCAGCATAATAATTAACTTACATTATTTTAAGGGTTTGGTTTTGTTTTTTGAGGTATATTCCTCATAAAAACAGCACAAGCTTGATAATTATTATCCCTGTTTTCCAGAGGGGAAGACAAAAGAGTTAGAGAAAGCCAAATGACTTGCTCAGTAGTCCCTTGATAGTAAGTTAAGTGACTAGCAGAGCTACATTGATAATGACATGCCAACTTTTGTAAGGAAATAAATTCTTTGTCACTAAAATATATGACATGTATGCTTACAATAAAATATATGACATATAACTAATTCCTAGGAAGACCAAGGAAATAGAAACTTGAAACTAACTGAAACAATCACAAAAATCAGCGGTCAGTGAAGAAGCAATGATTTTCTGTGTACTCACTTTGGGCACAAACCCTTTGATTTTCTCCCAGACTCAATCTAAGTATTTCCTCAAAGGCTCTTTCTTTCTGACTTATTCAGGACTGGAAAGTTGTTATGTTCAGGTCTTTCTCTCTCTCCCTCACTGCAGGTTCGCATCCTTTGTTCTGAGAAGGCTCCCCACATGTAGCAGGGAGTAGGAAAATGGGCAGAAAGAAGGAAGCCTCTCTGCCCTGTTATTAGAGCTTTTCTTGTCTCCTGCCTGCTTGGGTTATTCTTGCTAATTCTTTAGGCTCTCACTGGACTCTGACTGCCTGCTTACGCAGACTTGGGCTCCTACTCCATGCTTCCAGCATTGGGCTCTTTCTTGGATTCAACCTTTTACCTGCCTGTCCCTGAGGTAACTTTCTAAGTGTTTTCTGCCTTGTTCACTCATTTGGAACGCCATCTTCTTTTGGCTTTACCTTCCTGCCAAATCTCTCTTCCCCAGCAAGATTTCCAGCATTTGCTTCTTCTAGCTAATCCTGCCCTATTGATGCTCACCCCACCTTCTTTGTCATCAGGAGTCTTTCTAGAGCACCTACAAGGTCTCTTCTCTCACTGGGTCTAATATCCTCTGGGTTTTTTCTACCTACTACACTAGCCTTTGGATGTGACTGGGTTTCTGGATGTCACAGGCTGCCCAATAAACAATATTAGCTTTCTTAGCTATTGACTAAAAACTGAAGAAAATATTTTTTAAAAAATTAACAGCAATATAGGGCTCTTGGTTTATAGAGATCTGTCCCTAAACACCCAGATGTGTTGGTTGCTTGATACTGACAGAAAATAAAACTTATTCAAGAGACTGATAGCATTCCTCATGCCTTTATTCCCATGATAAATCCTGTTCCATGAAGGGTATTTGTTAGGCCATAGAAATGCAATGTTATTTGTTCAATGTAGGACATCCCTTTTGATTCTTTTTCTCGCTTCTTTACCTCTTCTTTATCTATAATTTAATAATTCTCTCCTCCATGCCATGAGGAAATTATTGAATAGCCTTTGTTTCCACTGAAACTATTAACAAATAACAAATTAACAACAACAAAATAACTATTAACAAATATATAACAAATGGTTAATGTTATTAAAGCTAACTTTTGGGGGGGCAAAACTTTTATTATTGTTCATAAACAAATCATATTTACATGTATAAAACATAGTTTGAACCATTAAACATTAATTTTCTCTACACCAGCTTATGAATTACTTTGGCAGAATCCTTCATGTTGAATTATAGAAGAAGCAGGTGTTTAACATTCCTTTAAAATGCAATTGCATCTTTTTTTTTTTAATAGCCTTTAATTTACAGGACATATACATGGGTAACTTTACAGCATTAACAATTGCCAAACCTCTTGTTCCAACTCTTCACCTCTTACCCCCCCCCCACCCCCTCCCCTAAATGGCAGGATGACCAGTAGATGTTAAATATATTAAAATATAACTTAGATACACAATAAGTATACATGACCAAAACATTATTTTGCTGTACAAAAAGAATCAGACTCTGAATTATTGTACAATTAGCTTGTGAAGGAAATCAAAAATGCAGGTGTGCATAAATATAGGGATTGGGAATTCAATGTAATGGTTTTTAGTCATCTCCCAGAGTTCTTTTTCTGGGTATAGCTAGTTCAGTTCATTACTGCTCCATTAGAAATGATTTGGTTGATCTCGTTGCTGAGGATGGCCAGGTCCATCAGAACTGGTCATCATCTAGTATTGTTGTTGAAGTATATAATGATCTCCTGGTCCTGCTCATTTCACTCAGCATCAGTTCGTGTAAGTCTCTCCAGGCCTTTCTGAAATCATCCTGTTGGTCATTTCTTTTTTTTTTTTTTTTATTTAATAGCCTTTAATTTACAGGACATATACATGGGTAACTTTACAGCATTAACAATTGCCAAACCTCTTGTTCCAACTCTTCACCTCTTACCCCCCCCCCACCCCCTCCCCTAAATGGCAGGATGACCAGTAGATGTTAAATATATTAAAATATAACTTAGATACACAATAAGTATACATGACCAAAACGTTATTTTGCTGTACAAAAAGAATCAGACTCTGAAATATTGTACAATTAGCTTGTGAAGGAAATCAAAAATGCAGGTGTGCATAAATATAGGGATTGGGAATTCAATGTAATGGTTTTTAGTCATCTCCCAGAGTTCTTTTTCTGGGTATAGCTAGTTCAGTTCATTACTGCTCCATTAGAAATGATTTGGTTGATCTCGTTGCTGAGGATGGCCAGGTCCATCAGAACTGGTCATCATATAGTATTGTTGTTGAAGTATATAATGATCTCCTGGTCCTGCTCATTTCACTCAGCATCAGTTCGTGTAAGTCTCTCCAGGCCTTTCTGAAATCATCCTGTTGGTCATTTCTTACAGAACAGTAATATTCCATAATTTTCATATACCACAATTTATTCAGCCATTCTCCAACTGATGGACATCCATTCAGTTTCCAGTTTCTAGCCACTACAAAAAGGGCTGCCACAAACATTCGTGCACATACAGGTCCCTTTCCCTTCTTTATAATCTCTTTGGGATATAATCCCAGTAGTAACACTGCTGGATCAAAGGGTATGCACAGTTTGATAACTTTTTGAGCATAGTTCCAAACTACTCTCCAAAATGGTTGGATTCGTTCACAACTCCACCAACAATGAATCAATGTCCCAGTTTTCCCACATCCCCTCCAACAATCATCATTATTTTTTCCTGTCATCTTAGCCAATCTGACAGGTGTGTAGTGGTATCTTAGAGTTGTCTTAATTTGCATTTCTCTGATTAATAATGACTTGGAGCATCTTTTCATATGACTAGAAATAGTTTCAATTTCTTCATCTGAGAATTGTCTGTTCATATCCTTTGACCATTTTTCAATTGGAGAATGGCTTGATTTTTTATAAATTAGAGTTAATTCTCTATATATTTTGGAAATGAGGCCTTTATCAGAACCTTTGACTGTAAAAATATTTTCCCAGTTTATTGCTTCCCTTCTAATCTTGTCTGCATTAGTTTTGTTGCAATTGCATCTTGTGAACATGTAATAGAGAATACTCAATTAGGTATATTATTTCACTAATGTTCCATTTATAGGACATTAGCAATTCTATTTTTTAAAAATTTGGTTCATTGTTTTCATCCAGATGATCTCTGAGTTCCAGAAGGAGATAGAGCTACTTCAGACACAGAAGATAGATGCAGAGAAACATGTACAGTCACAAAAACGAGAAATGAGAGGTAATGGCAAGACCAGTCACTTTGTTAGCATAGCAGTTAATATGGAGTTATAGAAGTGAGATACTTCATCAGCACCAGATTACGTTATTCTTCAATGGATACTTTGCCTCTGTGAGGCTAGAAAATTGGGACTTAATGAAAGAATAGCAGCCCTGCATGTCCGAAATAATAATAATTGTTATTATTATTATTATTAGCATTTACATAGCACTCTTTGTAGGTTTGTAAAGCTCTTTACAGATATTATCTCATTTTACCCTCAGAACCACTCTGGGATATAGCTATTATTATCCCCATTTTCCCAATGACAAATCTGCAGCAAACAAGATAAGTATCTGAAGCTAGAGTTGATTGAGGTCTTCCTGATGCCAGGCCCAGTGCTTACATTGTGCCGCACCAACATGTTTATTCTTTGACTTTACTTTTAGAAAAAATGTCTGAAATTACTAAACAACTTCTTGAAAGTTATGATATTGAAGATGTGAGAAGCAGGTAAACTGACACCACTTCACATTTTTAAGACATTTTAAAAATGGGGGGAAAAACCCAAAATATAAGGGTGGGAATTGATTTCCTTTTCTTGGCTATCCAGACTTTCTGTGGAAGATTTGGAACATTTAAATGAAGATGGAGAACTTTGGTTTGCATATGAAGGCCTAAAGAAAGCAACAAGGTGAGAAAAATAATTAGATTGTTCTCTTAGCTCTCTTCTTCTTTCTGCCTTCTCTATTTCTTCCTTCTTTTCTTTTCCTCTTCTTTTTCCTTTTCCCTTTCCTACTTTTCTTTCTTTTCTTCTCCCTCTTTCTCTTCATCTTCTTTGCCTTATTCTTCCTCCTCCTGTCTTCTCTATTTCCTCCTTTTTTCTTTTTCTTCTTTCTCCTCACCTTTCTCTTTTTCCTCTTCTTTCTTTTTTCTCCTCTTCTTCCTTCTATTCTCTTTCTTCTTCTTCTTCTCTCTCATTTTCCTTATATTTCAAAAAGTAGAAATCTCATATGTAAACAGAGCTTTAAAATATCATCCTGAATATGTATTTCAGGACTTCAAGAATCTAATTTCATTAGTGTGAATATTCCCTCCACTGCTACAGGCAGCCATTTCCTCTCTATATGTCAATAGATCTTCTTCCAAATTATTTTCCAAAGTAATATTTAACAAAAAAAGTAAATGTTTGCAAATTATAGTTATTGGAATTATCTCATTTCATTTAGATTAATTCCCTGAAAATCTAGTATTTTTTTGGGATAAGAAGTTCATAAATGGGTTAATAAACTCTAAGGAATAGAAAATCTTAAAAATGTGTACAGTAGAGTGTGATACTATATTTTTTTAACTGAAGAAATCTGAGGAGTTTGCTGCAATTTTTCTGGAATTATAAAGTTAATATAAAATTATTTTAATCTTAGGAATGTTTGTAATAGATATTTCTAAATTGTTTTTATCATTATATTGACCAAATAATAGTGCTGAAATTAAATTCTTTCCCTATTTATTATAAAATTTCTCACTATATTTGTGTACTATTAGAAATAATGCATTTCTTTTTAATGAGGAATTTGCGGAACAAATGTGATGATTTTTTTAAATGCTTCAATCATGATTAGAAAGATTTAGAACCATTTCATAAACTAGGATCATCTTCCATTCCAGTGTCCCATTTTGGTTGAGAGGCAACTCTGAGTATTAAAAGGTTGTGTCAAAGGAATGCAAACTCTGTTAAGTCCTGTCAAGCTGGAAAGGTTTTGTTTATAGTTTACTCTTATTTCAGCAAGCATTTATTAAGCAACTATTATATGCACTATGCTGAAGCTACAAAGACAAAAACAAAACAGTTCCTGCCCTCTGGGAACTGACAATCATTATCTTCTGTCTCTCTGATTGAAGAATGGGGCCATGAACTTGAAACCTCCATTTAAGGAGAGAGCCCAGCTCAGATAGCTCCCCATTTCTCACCTGATTGCACTATGTTGGGACTTATCTAATAATTTCTCCAGTATCCCCAAATTGAGTATCTTCCTTCACTCCCACTTTTCAGTTAGCTCTTGTGTTTTGTCTTCCCCCATAAGAGCAGTAAACATTTTTCTTTTTTCATATTTGTATCCCCAATGCTTAGCACAATCTGATATATAGTAGGTGCTTAATAAATGTTTATTGACTGTTGACTTATTGGAGTAGGGATTTTTAATCTTTTTTTTTTATTTTACAAGCATTTATTTTGTTTCTTCTCCCTATCTCCATTCTCCAAATTGAAAAAAAAACAAAAACAAAAACAAAACCCTGGTGACAAATATACTTAGTCAAGGAAAACAAATTCCCACATTGTCCAAAGTGTTTCCGTTCTATAGCAGAAAAACAACATGGGTGCAGATCAACCAATCCAGAGTAATATTGGTGGGAAAGACACCAACAACTGTGTGGATAAGCACAGCCCTTGTATAGGAGTGACATTTCTGTTGAATCTTGAAAGAAACTAGGTCTTCTAAAAGGTGGAGGTGAGGAGGATGGGTATAACAAGCATTGAAGACACTTTATACAAAGGCAAAGATGGAAGACTGGGTTCAAATCCAGTTTCTGAAGCTTACTATCTGTGTAGCTCTGGGCAAGTAATTTACCTTGGCTGTGTCTCAGTTTCCACAACTGTAAATGGAATAGATTGGAATTAATAATGTTAAGGTCCTTTCCATCTCTACAGTATCACTTTATGACCCTACAAATACTAGCTTCTGTTAGTTTAATGATCCTTTCATTTTCCTTGAGAATGATAAAGCACATTCTGCTTTATGAAGTTTTCCCTTATCTGACAATTATCATTTTCTTTGGACTTCCTATAACATTTTGTTTTGTACCTCCCTGATGCATTTCAATTCCATAAATATTTATTAAGCTCTTCATCTTAGAAACAGAGTGGTAAGGTGGAAAAAGCACTAAATTTAGAGTCAAGGAGATCAGGTTCTAGCCCTTACTACCTATAATCCTCAGGCAAATTATCCCACCTTTCTATCTCACCTCCTCTGTAAAGTAAGGGGTTTGGACTAGATAGCCTCTTACATTGTCTCCAGTTCTAGCTCTATAGTTCTGTGAACTAAGGTAAGAGATTTATCACCCCACTGGGGATACCTTTTTTGTCTCTTTAACTTATGAACACTTGCCTACTAATGTGTAGGGAATTTCCCATTTGCCCTGAAGGAACTTTGCTCATGCCCATGAAGATCACAAGATGCTTAAAGAACTAAACTAAGTAAGCTGTAACCTTATAATTAATGATTCTTACCCTATTGCTGGAGAGCCAGCTAATGCCCCTAAATCCAAGTGCTCTGACGTATGACCCATGCTGTGCCCTTTGATTCTTGCTTTGCAAACTCACATAATTTGAGTTTATATTATTAGGAGTAATAATGAAGGATAGTGGATAGAGATCTGGATTGAAGTCTTGCCTCTAAGACTATAGGTTACAGGAAAGATGTCTACCTGCATTAGTAAAAGCAGTTTCCTCCCTACACTAATGAAATCAGAGGTCCAATCCCTAATGCTATTAATTAAAGCCTAAAGATACAGTATTTTAATTTACAAAGTACTTTACATATATTTGACACATAACATCCTTCTGGGATAGATAGTTTCAACATTTCCATTTAAAATGTCATTAAGTTGTGATTTCATCTATATGGACATTCCCAGTGTGGGAACACAAATTCCTTTCCTCAGATCAGACCATGCCTGACCACATGCACACAGCTGGCAGGTAGAGGCAAGATTTGAAATCAGATCTCCCCAACTCCAAGCCCAGCACTAGCCATCATTTTTACTTCATTTTTTCAACTTCATTTTTACAAATTTGAGGTGAAGGGACTTGCTTATATCACTCAGTTAGTTAGTTAGAGCTGAGATTTGAACCCAGATCTCTCAACTCTTGAGTTTAGGTATGAACACTGAAAATTAAGGACTGTGATTCCCTTCTCCAGTCTATCCTCTGCATAGATGACTACAGTGATATTCCTAAAGCACACACACACACATACACACACGTACACACATGCAATCACCATGTCATTCCCCTGTGCAAACAGCTCCAGTGCCTTCTTAATTGACTCTGTGATAAAGTACAAGCTACTTTGTTTGGCACTGAAAGCCCTCACATTCTTGTCTAGCTTTCTTACCTTTCCAGCCTCATTACATGCTCCTATTCTTAATGTGCTCCATGTTCCACTCCATGTCACTCCCTCCTTCCTAGTTTTTCTTCAGAATTCATCTTGTGTTACCTCTTCATGAAACTTTTCTGATCTCTTCATCTACAGATGCTTCCTTTCTCCTGAAATTACCTTTCATTTATAAGTTGTTTTCCTGGATAGAATGTTAATTTATTGATGGCCACAGGGATTATTTTGTTTTTATCTTGGGGCCCCAAAATCTAAAAGCACAATGGCTGGTGTGCAGTAGGTACTTGAATACTTGCTCCTTTCTTTGACAGAGTGTTGGAGAGCCACTTCCAGTCTCAGAAGGAGAACTATGAAAAAGAGATTGAAGCACTGAACTTTAAAGTAGAACACCTCAGTCAAGAAATCAACCATTTACAAAAATTATTTAGGGAAGAAAATGACATCAATGACAGTATCCGTCATGAAGTCACCAGACTGACATCTGAAAACATGGTACAGTATTAACAGTTTAGCAAAATAATACTTGCTATTATTATTTCTTCCTGTCCCATGATAGAATAAAATAGCCTCTTGGTGTTGGACTGTGGAATTGGAGCATAATATGTCAATGTCAATGGCCAAGGATAATCAATTGACCTATAGGGGAAAAAAATGTACCTTGCAGAAGGGGAAAAAGAATATGGTCCAAGATGTGATTTCATATTAATTTCATACTGGGATAAAACTGGAGTGTTCATCTATGAGTGACAAAAAAATATAATCTCTAGGCAATAGTCACAGAATGAACATATGAATGATAGTAGATATGATGAAGACAGTGCAGAAGTAATTAGATAATGCTAAGGCATCAGCAAATTGCAGATTGTTTCATGCAAATTCTCTGCTCAGACACAAAGAATACTTTCTTTGATAGCCTTGTCATGCTACTGGCCAGGATCCCTACTTGCTCAGCTGTATTAATGTCATTCAGTTTTAAAGTACTTGACATAAATTACCTTTTGCAAGAAACTAAATAATTGGGTCAGAAAAAGTAATTAACCTTTAGTTATTAGATACTCCAGTTCCCAGAGAATATATTTTATATCATCTTATTCTACTGGAAAAAAGGGTGGTGGTGAGGGGAGAGCTAATTATGTGATGATTTCCTCTTTCATATGTTTATACTGGTCATAACCCCCACAAAACTGACAAAAGATCAGGAAGATAAACAGGATGGAATGCAGCAAAGAAATGAGGAAAAGAGTGATTTTAGTAACAGTGTCTAATGGAACAGTGAGTGCTAAGATTGCAGAAAAAATCCTGAGGTGAATGTTATAAAAGAGAGCAGATATGGCAGTCTGAGGATAGATGCTTGAAGCGTGATATCTGGTGATATAAATTAGGGTTCTGGGTTTGGTGTATATGAATGACAACTCTCTGTCTTATGTGTACGATAATAATATATATTTAGGTAACCCTTTACAATTTTCAAAGCACTTTCCTTCCAACAACCCTGTACAAGCCATGATTAGCTTCATTTTCACAGATTAGGAACATGAACCTCAGAGAGAGCCAGTGACTTGCCCATAGTTAGAGCTACACAGGGGTGAGGACTGCAATGCTGGGCAAACATCACTTTCCTGGTTTTTACAAGTTAGGAAACAGAACCTGAGCGATTAGATGAGTTGTCCACAGTGAAGCTTCCGATATAGCCCAAGACCTCACTGCTGCTCATGTGTGTGTCTCTTGGAGCAAAGAGTCACTCCAAGTGAGTCATAGGATGTGGAAGGTTCCCTCAGATGGAAAGTGAATGCCTCAGAAAGGAAGTGATTCATAGCGAAAAGAGGAAGAAACAAAAACAGATACTTTAGGAGCTAAAGCATAAAGATGTAAAGATGGGGGGGTGTTGCTGGGAGAACGGAACCGTTCATAAGTCTGCAGGGCAAGCTTGGTCCAAGAGCGAGGAAGGAGTCTCTGGGATTTGGCAGCCTGCTGCTAGAGAACTTAGGTGACACAGTTAGTTAGTGAGGTGCTCTCCGGAGGAAAAGAAAATGCTCAGGATGCTTTTGTTCACCCCTTAACGCCCCCATCCAGAGCATCTGAACCTTTCACATTCATAGTGGGATTTGGCTGCCCATGCTTTGTCATTTTGTCTATAGCTTTATTCGGAAAACTCTTTGTACAGAAAAGCAGTTTCAATTCCTCTTGAGTTATCTTTGGTTCCTTGCATGATTCATACGCAGTAGGCGTTAAGTTGCTTACCTAAAGTTTATGGTGAATGAATGTGGCTGAAAACCCTTGCCTCTCCCACCTCTCCATTTCGCTGTGGATGCTCCCAGCAGGCAGCAGGGGATGAAACTGTGACCTGGAGCATCCCGGAGGATGTAGCTGCAGGGGCCAGCAAGCAACTGCTGTGTGCCAGGCACTGTGCTAAGCACTAGGGATACAAAAGGGGGCAAAAAGCCTGTTATTCTGTGCCTCTGTGCTGACATCCACAGGATAGATGGTTATTCTTTGTTGTTGTTAAAGCTTTTTGTTTTCAAAACATATGCATGGATAATTTTTCAACATTGACTATTGCATAGCCTTTTGTTTCAGATTTTCCTCTCCTCCCCATCCTCTCTCCCCTAGATGGCAAGTAATCCAATATATGTTAAACATGTTAAAAACATGTTAAATCTGATATATGCATACATACTTACATAATTATCATGCTGCACAAGAAAAATCAGATCAAAAAGGGAAAAATGAGAAAATAAAATGATAGCAAGTAATAAAAAGAGTGAAAATGCTATGTTGTGATCCTCCCTCAGTGCCCACAGTCCTCTCTCTGCATGCAGATGGCTCTCTTCATCACAAGACCATTGGAACTGGCCTGAATCATCTCTTTGTTGAGAAGAGCCACATCCTACATGGCTATTCTTAGACAGGGAAGTATTTCTTTAGGGGTTAGGACTGTTTTGTCAGAGGAGAAAAGTATCTATCTGACGTGTAGTGTAGCAGAATGAAAGGACACTCAAATAAATAAACAAACAGCAACAAAGCATCCTAGGAGGAGGGAGAAAGAAAAGGTTAGGCCACTAGTAGTGTGAATATACATGACTTCCAACATAAGGGAAGCGACCCCAGGTGGGTGCTTTTTCAGGGCGATGTTCCCTCAGTGAGATCCTGTCCGTGTGCAGCCAGACTAGACGGCCTCAAGCAATCCCTAATCATGCAGTTCTGCACAAAGTGTGTTCATTTTATTCAGTTTGCTTTGGGCAAGACCCAAATACCTGCTGGCACAAGTAATTCACAAAGCCATGCTTGGCCAGGAAGGCCCCCGCAGAGTGGATGTGGGGTCAGTGCACACACTGGCAATAGGCCAGAGAAGAGAAGAATTTTCCCTTCCTTCACATTGGCAGGAAGTCATGTACTGAAGTTCCCCAGCCGTAGGTGGGGATGATGGCGAGATGGCTCGCTTTATTGCCAGGTGTAGAATTGCCTTCATTGCCAGGGAAGGATTCCCAAAATGGGAATGACACCTGACTCCAGGGCCTCCACTGTATGTGAATAATGGGTTCAGAAGATGACTGTGGGAGATCATTGGCTCTTGAGGGCAGGAACTGTGTCACTTTTTTAATACACATTTTTGATAAAAATCTAATACCTTGAACAAGTTGATATTCTAAACAAACTGGTCCATTCTCTGAACATATATTATATTCTCTAGCCTTTGCACATGTGTGTCCTATATCTAAGATATTCTCCTTAAAGCTTCCTCCAGAAGGCTTCTCCTGGTTCCCATCTGGTTCTCAAAATAGATTTCACTTGTGAATTCCAAGGGAACTTCATAAAATAGCCCTTGTGATTTTGGGGTGATAGGAAGGACAGAAGGAGACCTCTGTTTTATTTCCTCAACTTAAGATGCTTCTCTTTCCTAAAATAGAATCATTACTATAATCTCTGTCTTGGGAATACCATATGGAAGAAAAATCCCATGAATCTCTTTTCCTTAATATATAAATTTTCTCCTTCAGTTCTGGCTTCCTTCCATGGGAACATCTACTGCATAGCACATAAAAAAAAAAAAAAAAAAAAAAAAAACTATCAAGGGGGTGAGGAAGATAGGAAAAAAAAAACTGAGAACAGCTACCTGTGTTTTTTCCCCAGTGGTCTAGGACAATGTGGAAATAGAAATGGCAGGCCAAATGGAATAATTTAATTAAGTTGCATAAAGAATTTGAAATTATCCTGAATTTTTTTCCAAGATAACAGCTTTTAAATTTTTGCCTTGTTGATTGTGTTAGTTATTCTAATGTTCCTTCTTTATTCTTCTGTGAAGATGATTCCAGACTTTAAACAGCAGATTTCAGAACTTGAGAAGCAGAAACAGGATCTTGAAATCCGTCTAACTGAACAGACTGAAAAAATGAAAGGTAAATTTGATGCTTTATGCTTTAAATATATATAGCAATCTTTGGTCTTAGACAAAGTCAAATTTAAAGATATATAGTTTTCATCACAGGGAAATGGCAGGGCATGGGGGTGGGCATCGAGGTATACTTAACTTGAAACTTAAGAAAAACAAATGGAAGCAAGCTGGACATGTATGCAGTAGGACAGATTGGTTCTAAAAGGAAGAAAAATCCTCATGGTTCCCACTAGGCACCATGAAAATTGTGGCTCTGGATATCAAAGCTTTAATTCTCTTAATGCCTTGCTATAAAGAAATTATAATTATGTTTATTTGCCAATAGTAACTAAACTAGAAAAACTCCTTTTGCTCCCATATCCTGTGCAACCATTTCAGAAGAAATCATTTGGATTGCAAAGTTCCATATAAAAAATTCTTTCTTCACAAAGGAAAAAAATGTATTAGAAAATGTGGGGACAATAGTCAGATTATCCAATAATAAATAGCTACATCAATGTAGTGCTTCATGATTGTGATGGGTTTTGTCTTTATCCTCTCATTTGATCTTTACAATCACTCTGAGAAGTTTATAATTCTATTTTATTATTCCTATTTTACATATAAACTTTTATATGTAAACTGAGGATAACAGAGATTAGGTGCTTTGTGTAAGGTCACCTCACTAGCAGCCTGAAAATCCTAGGTTTTCTCCCACGCACCCCCAAGTTCAATGATCTTTTTACCACATCAAGCTGCCTCTCTATTGACATACATGGAAGTACGTCACCCTCTGAACATGCACTGTTTTGGGGCCCTGTGCCCCGTGTCTAAAATTCTCTTCCTGAAGCTTCCTCCAGAAAGCTTTCCCTGATACTCAGTCTGGTTCTCAAAATGGAGTTGTAAGGAATTTCACAGGCTAGACCCCATGCTTTCGGGGTGATGGGAAGGAGGGGGTGTCTCTGGTTTATTTCCTCAGCTTGAGATGCTTCTCATTCTAAGTGGAGCACTTACTTCAGTCCCTTCTCCTTGAGCCACATGTGAGAACAGCCCCATTAGTCCCTCTTCCCCTGATATATAAATTTTCTAATTCCAGTTCTGACCTCTCCCTCCGTACGGAGAGCTATGGCACACAGCAGTCCATCAAAGGGCCCATTACAAGTGTGACAGGAACGAAGAAGGTTTGAGACTACTTCCTACGGCCCTAGGTTGAATTTATAATCTAATGCTGAGAAGATATAGACACAGATATAAAGAGGGCACTTGCTCCCCAAATGTGTAGACCTCTCATGAAGGAAACTTAGCTCAGTTGGCAAAGTTAGAGAAGCATAGGGATAGGGGTGTGTGTGTGTGGTAGATAAACACTGCAAATGAACAATCAGCCAAGTCCTAATTGAAAAGGAGGAGAGAGGAATGGATTGCCCTTGGGCAACTTCGGTGTTCCTTTAATGACCATACATTTTTCTTTGAAACTGAAGCCCATCTTTTTAATCCTAGTTTTTTCCCAGTAACACTGAATGGTTGCATGTACTGAAACATTGCTTTGAAAATTAAAGAGAAACTATTTATAGAATGCAGGGATTTGGGGGAGGCAAAAGGTATATATAGATGAGTGAAGCGCCTGGGCAGAGAATGGGCTAGATATGTAGAAGGCAATTCAATTTAGAAATAATTTATTAAGCAGGTACAAAGCACTGGATTAGGTACCAGAGATACAAGGATTTAAAAGAAAAAAACCAGAATTTCCTGTCTCAATGAGTTTACAACAGAATGGATTATGCAAATAAAGAAATAAGAATGGAACATGAATCTTGTTCACATCTGAGAAGCAATGTGAATTGAAGGTGGAGAAAGAGTACAGAATAATCAATCAGGAGGCTGAGTTCTACATCCAGATTTGCTACTGTTTTTGACCTTGGTTGTTCAGGCAGGTCACTTGGCCCCTTTAAGATCCAGTCTCCTGTTTTGTAAGAGGAACAGGTTGCAAGTTGCAAAAGTCTTCTTAAAATTATTTTGCCTCCATGCACGAAACAATCTAGTTATATTGGCTTATTTCCTGTTTCTCAAACATGACACTCCATCTCCCCATCTCTCTTTGTCTTTAGCTGGCTATCTCCCCCTCCCCCATATTTCTATCCACATCTCCAACTCTCAGAATTCTTGGCTTCCTTTTGAATTTAATTTAAATGACACGGCTGGAGACCTTCCCCTCCCTAGAACTTCTCTAAGGTTGCCTTACATTTACTCTGGGTGTATCTTGACTTTACCTATTAATGTTGTCACCCCTACTAAACGTAAGCTCCCTGAGAGCCTTTCTTTGTATCTTGCTTCATAGCACAGTACCTGACATATAGTGAGTGATTAATAAATGCTGATTGATCGATGATTGATGAAGGAGCAGCATCAAGATTTACATCGGTAATCCAACTTAAAACAATTTATACCAATAGATTGGGCCTGGGCTCAGGAACACCTGTCATCAAATCTATACTCAAACACTTATTAGCTGTGAGATCCTGAGCAAGTTACTTCTTGCCTAAGTTTTCTCATCTGTAAAATGGGGACAATTATAATAACCACCTCTCAGTATTGTGAGGATTAAATGAGATATGTGTAAAGAGTGGTACAGTGTCTGGCAGAGAGCAGGTGCAATATTGGTACTTGTTTTGTTCCCCAGCTTCTCCTTTTTCTCTTTGTTACTATCTCCACAGTTATCTTGGGTTCCTAAGTATCAAATTTTTTTCCTATATTTCCTAATATTAGAGAGTTTTTTTCCACAGGGAAAATAGAAGCAAATTAAGAACTTTCTTATTCTTCTTTATCATTATCATAATCCTATCCTACTTAAGGGATAGTCCTATTCCTTCTTTGATCTTCCACTGGTCCCCCAAAAAGCTTTTACAAAATTATATATTTTGTTATCTTTGTCAGCAAAGACATGATTCAGTCTGTTCTAGGCTTTAGAATTTTTTTAAAAATCGTATTTTTTAATAAAGCTTTTTAATTTTCAAGAGATATGCATGAATAATTTTTCAACATTTACCCTTGCAAAACCTTGTGTTCCAGTTTTTCCCCTTCCCTCCCACTCCCTCCCCTCTGGATAGCAAGTAATCCAATATATGTTAAATATGATAAAAAAATATATGTTAAATCCAATATATTAGGCTTTAGAATTCTAAACATTTTTATAGATCCTGTCATTCTTTTGAATCCTTACTCAGTTAATTGCCCTTCTCGTTTTTTAAAAATCTTAATTCATTGATAAGTTATCTGTGTGATTATATTAATCTTTTTGGACACCTATTTTTCTTCTTTAATGGATTTAATTGTGTGTTTGTATCATCAGAATTTCATTCTTAACAGCACTACATCCTTCTCATGGGAAGACTTTCCCTATAGAATTTATAGGCCATGAGATGCTAACAATGCTTTCTCTGAACTCTTTAAAATTTTATTTTCTAATATCAAGATTGATATCAAACTTAATGCACCCTTTCTTCAAATTCGATGATATAGTCATTTAATCACTTTCTTTTAAGTTTTCCATCATTTCTTCTTCAGGAGTCAGCTCTGTTTTATTGTTTAAAATCTAGTCCAGAATAAAAGTTTGTTCTTATTTCTTCTTTGGCTACTATTAAATCAAACAAATATTCTTTAGATATTTAATGTTGATAAAGGTACTGTGCTTAGTGAAACACAAAAATTAAACAAGATAAAGTCCTACATCTTACAGAGCTTGTAGTTATAAAGAGATAAGACATGTACACAAATTACTATGGTTTAAGACATATGATAAATAGACAGAAGAGGTCCAAAAAAGAGGTATAAATATTTAGGGAAGGAAGAATCACCTCTAGCTACATAAGTCAGGGAAAATTTCAGGAAGAACAAAAATATAGAGGAAATTTTTAGTTAACAGAAGTGACATTAGCCAGACTTAGGAATTTAAAGATAATGTTTGTTTACATCATTATGAATGTGTCTATGTTTGGAATTTGAAGCTATTAAAAACAGTTGCTATTCATGTGCAAGTATGGTTAAAAGGTGAGCCAAAAACCAAGATTCTTTTCCTTGTAATGGGCACATAACTATTGATATCTAAACAATAATTTGTTAAATACAGCAAAAGGGCATCTGATTAAGATTTTTAAAAAGTGTTAGGCACTGGTATCCAAAATGAAAGAATGAAAATTCTTCTCCTCATAGGAAAAATAGAAGAACTGTCTAGTCAGTTACATCGTAATATGGAAGAGGAAGGAATACAAAGGAGGTAAGTACAGTGATTATGTAATTTTTCCTTACTGAAATAGTTAAAGAGCAAAATTTCCAAGTAATACTAAGATCTAAGATTGACACCTGTGCCATTATCTAAATTAGTGATCTTATGCTACACCAGAAGAGCCATATGCGACTACAAAGAAATGAAATCGCCCTCTGCTGGAATTCCATTTGCACAACACTGTATCGGATGTGCAATATGTGAACCAATAATTTTCCTTATAATATTTTATTTTTTCTCAATTACATGTAAAAATAATTTTAACATTCTTTTTAAAAATGTTGAGTTCCAAATTCTCTCCTCCTCTCTGCCTTTCCCCTCCCTGAAACATTTAAGCAAAATCCATTAATTTTCCTAGTAAAACAAAATAATTTCCATAAAAGAAGTTTTCTTCACACAGGACTTGAATTAACATGGGAAGGAGTGAGATAACATCCGTCCCCTATCTTCTTCTTCACTTGTTCTTTTGTTTTCTTTATCTTCCATTCTGAATTCTCTGCCTTTCACATGGAAGATGCTCAATAAGTATTTATTGAATTGATCCTAAAGACTGAAAATAATTAGTTATAAAAATATACTATGTCCTCTATTGGGCTTTTCATAACCTGCCCTCTTCTGGCTTTTCCAGACATCTTAAATCTTATTCCCCCATAATATTCCATTTTCCATCTCCATGTGTTTGCACTAGCTGTCTCCCACACGGAGAATACTCTATCTCCTTATCTCAGCTTTTTTGACTTCCTTTAATATAAATTAAACCTTACCCACTTGTCCTTCTTGGTGCCTTCCCCCCCCATATTGTCTCAAATTCATTCTGTAATATCTTTATTGTATGTAATTACTTGTGTGCTGTCTCTTTAATTAGATTGAGATTTCCTTGACAGCCAGGACTATTTTTTTGCCCTTCCTTGTATTCCCAGTGCTTAGCACTGTGCCTGGAACATAGCAAACACTTTAAATTAGAGTTGCCTAATCACAGTGATTATAATTAGGTTTAGTGACTAGCAATAGTTGGGAGGGGAATCATGGAGATCACTGAGTTACAATAAAGGAGCAAGGAAAAACGGCAAGGAAATAAATAAATTTTTGCCCAAATTCTCTCTGGTTCTCCCTTCCCTAATCCCAGTTTCAGATCATATTTCTGCTTTTTTGAGTAGAGTATCAGAAGGATAAAAGTCAGTTATGGACATGATAATAAGTGGGCTCACCATGATGGAAAGATACTATGTGTCTCCTTTTCCTTAGAACCATGGAAGTTCAAAATGAAATACACATCAAAGAAAAAGAAAAGTTGATTGGTACCATTAGGGAAGTGCAAGATGCCAATGATCACTTGAAGAAAAAATTTGAAACAGAAAGTGAAGTCAAGAGCAGTTTCAAGCAGGAAGCATCTCGTCTCAATATGGAAAACAGGGTAAGAATTGCTGGCATTTTTTCAATGTGAGATTTAACATTAAAATACTACAATGGTTCTACTAGTATTTAAATGTTAAATGGTGCTGGATCTAAAATCCAAGGATGGGAATACTCTTGAATGGTGAGATAGAAAGCAAGATTTCTATAACATTTCAGAGTCTTAATTGGAAAGGAGAACATATGGATTTCAGTGAGACTTTGAGCTAAATGGGAGGAAATCACATCTTTATTCCTACTAATCTTTGACTTTCTTTGTAGTCTTATGTATTTTATTTCATGCATTTAAAAACATGATTTTATAAATCTAAAACCATACTCATAGGCTTCACCAGCCTTCCAAAGAGTTCCAAAATACATAGAAAATGGTTAAGAATCCTTGCTATAGGTGAAAAGATGGATAGATTGGAATGAAAAAAAAGTAGTGCTAAGGAAAGAAAACACTACATTTGGGAGTAAGGGAAATTGGTTTCTATTCCAAGTTACATTACCAATCAGCTTTGTGGCCATGAACAACGTCATTTCCCTTCTTTGATTTTCCACTTTCTAATCTGTAAAATATGGTTGGTCAGATTAAAATCCATTGCAGATCTCCATTCTATGATTCTTAGTACATACTTAGAATAAGCCGTCCCAATGCACAATCATCATCCCTGATCCAACAAAGCAAGCCCCTTTTGTGGGAGCAGGTCCTTAAAGCACTTCTTTCTCCCTCTGTTTTTTCTTATGTAAATATTCACATACTCACTTCGAGTCATCGTGTGGGCTGTTTATATCTAACCTATATATAGTTAAGACTAAGTCAGGGGAGTGCTGGTAGATGTTTAACAACCAACTTTTTTAGGAGGAAAAAAAAGGGCTGACAAGCATTTTCAGATTAATCTGCATTATTAACATCACTCCCTCAACTGTGGGCATTCAGCAAAACAGTAAATTAAGTGTTTTATATTGATTTATAGTGTGCCAATTACCAAGGTGCAAGTACTTGGGCTGAAAATGTAACAGTCGGCTCTAGTGGGCTGCCAACAGCCTCACCACAGAGGACTGCTAGCCAGTGCATCAGAGCCAGCCCTCTCCCACGGATAAACAAAGCCGCTTAGTGGATCCCCTCATCCTCTGTTAGAAGTGTCCTTTCATAGCTATTTTAGGATGGGTGCAGCAATATGTGTGTCTCTGAAAATGCCAATCTATATCTGTTATTAAAGGGAAAGGGAATATTTGGATCAACATTCTGACCACTTTACACTGATATAGCTTTAGAATCTGGAACCAGAAGGGGCCTTAGAGATCACTTCTCATTTTATAAATGACAGGGATGGTGGTAGTGATTTCCTTCCCAGGTTGAAGAGATAGTAAGCCACAGAATCAGAATTGTACCTCAGGACAATTAATTTTATACTGAGAGTTCTTTCTTCTCCATCACACTGCATTGTATGTTTGTCTATTTTATACACACACATACCCCATGTATATAGTAATGATTTTCTACTTGGATATGAAGCCATAAAAGAGTACATGCATAGTGAATGTTTTTTTTCTATTTACTTTCTATCTGTGTGTGTATTTATGCATCTCTATCTCCGAGTATGTATAGTGTCTTCCCTCTCTGATTCTCGGTCAGAGAGTTTCCTTATTATCTGTATCCTTCTCTCTTAAAAGTACCTTCAGTTCTCTAGCACCATCTTGAAGTCAGAGTATCCAACTCTGAGAAGGTTTCTTATTCCTGATCCTTCTAAAAGAGGGGAGTACTTCTACTAAAGCATTTAGGGGAACCACACTGTAGAATGGAGTTGCAATGATCTGGCTAACCTGTCCTTTATGACGAGCTCGGGGTGTGGTAAGAGTGAATATTGTGATTGCAGATGGAGAAGGAGGTATTGAGTATAGTTAGAGCTTATGCAATTTGGGTCGTTGTATCATGGAGGGAGGATGTTCTCAAACATCTTTATCAGTACCTTGCAAAGACTTGTGCTGCTCACAAGCTTACCCACATTAGAACTGGTGGAATTAATGAAGATGAATCTGTGTTTCAAATTCTTCGAAGAGCTTTTTCTAAGTTCTACCAGTTGAATACAGCAGGCATTGGTATATAACATTTTATGTCTAAGGAAGCCACATTCTAAAATAATAATAATAACAAACTTTAAACCCAATTTTCTTTTATTGTTATAGGATCTTGAGGAAGAGTTAGACATGAAGGATAGAATGATTAAAAAGCTGCAAGATCAAATCAAGACACTAACTAAGACAATTGAGAAAGGTAAGAAAGAATGAGAGAGAAAAAGAAAGAGACAGTGGGGAAAAGGGAGGGAAAGAGTGAAATGGAGACAGCAAAGACACAGAGAGATTGGGAAAGAGAGAGAGAGAGGTTGATTCACTTTCCCATTTTCAGTGGACCCTACACTCAGTTAGCTGTCAGTATATCTTTTAATAGTGTCAGCAAAGGACTATGACCTTCTTTTGTATTTGCATTTTAATAAGGGATCTTATGCAAGTCACTTAATTTCTACTTGCCTTAATCCACTGGCAAAGGCAATGACTAACAACTCCAGTATCTTCGCCAAAAAAAAACCCCAAATGGGATCACAAAGAGTTAGACACAACTGAACTGCAATAAAATATAACTCTTGAAAATCAAAAAGACTTCAAAACTCAAAGAAATAAATTTTTTAATGACAGACTTTTTTAAGCACAAATAGGCTAGAGGAGAAATAGTTAAGGGAGGTAATCCTACCCAGTACCCCTCAGACCCTAGTATATCTGTAGATAACCAATTGGCCAATTTATGAGCAACCATATAATAATTTTAAGCTCTTTCTCTAGCAAACTATTTTTGTAACCCCAGAACTGAATAGGGATTAAAATTGACTGATCTAAATTTCATTTTTAATTCCTTACCCCACATCCATATTCACAGAGACCACCATCCCAGAAAGGTAATTAGAGGAAAGTGGAAAAACCAAGGAAATGGATATTTCATCTTGAATATTGGCTGCCCAACATAATTAGTTTTTCCTCTTCACATGTGCACAGTGTGGAAAGGAATATTGATTAACTATCCCATGGCCTTTTCTTGTCTTTCATTCTGCTTGAATTTTCCACCATATGAGACACTTCTGACAACCCAAAACTGATATTTTTTTCCCTTTCTGTGGCATCTCTGACCTTCCTTAATTCTCCCTTTTCTCTTTTCTCCCATTTAATTTTTTAACTTTTCTGGTCCTTTTTTAAAATTCAAGTATGGGTTGAATTAAATAGCCTCTGAGGTGCCATTTTAACTCTTCCCTTAACTATGGTCTTCCTCTAAGCCTCTGCCCTTGACTCTGAAAACTGGAGAGTGTTCACGTCCAAGGCAGCCACAATGGGGGAAGTGAGAATAGGCTCCATGTGTTTAGCTTTGGGATATACTGCTGCCTAGCATGAGATTCGCGTGCTTTTCTGACTGTGGATTTCTCTTTTCAGCCAATGAGGTGCATTCGTCTTTGGAAACCAAAGAGTATGTTGGAATGGTGGAATATAAAAAGGAAGATGAAGCTAAGCTGGTGCAAAACCTCATTCTTGGTACTTTTTGTGGACACTTGGGACTTTCTCATGAGGTTCAGGAATTTAGACAGTAGGATAAAAATTGCAGTGACCAGGGGTGACCAGAGAGATCTTCCACATTCTTTCCTCTCCACCCCCTTTGTTTATTCTTCTTCCCCTAACTTCTCTCTTTCCCCATCTGGCCACGGAGACTAAATCCAACCAGGAACAAAGATGGTTTAAGGAACAAATCTTACCTGGGAGAGCTAGGGTGTCAGACTCCTGTTCAGGCCCAATGGACTCTGTAGTGCAGAGAGGACACCCAGGTCTCCATGGTCTACAAGGAAGGAATAAGGTAGACTCTCAGCAGGGAAAAATGTACCCAGTACTCTGGCGGTCAGTCACATTAGAAGAAAGTAGAAAAACCTTGATTTGAACACATATTAACTAGCCGAGTTAAGGCTTTATCGTTTTAATTCTCTTCCTCCTCTACCCCCAGATCTGAAGCCTCGGGGTGTGGTAGTGAACATGATTCCGGGTCTGCCAGCTCATATCCTATTCATGTGCGTACGTTACGCAGACTCGCTAAATGACGCCAGTATGCTCAAGTCCTTCATGAACATCACCATTAACGGCATCAAGCAGGTCATCAAGGTAAGGTAGAGTTCCTCACTGCAGTGTCATGCGGCTTCCTAGATTGTGACTTGAGTCCAAATTCCAGCTCTGGAACAGCCAATTGGGTCTCTATGCCAGTCGGTCTCTCCAGGCTCCTTTCTCATCATAAGAAGGTTCTAATGTTATTTGCGCTCTTTACCTCATGGTGTTGTGGTGAAGAAATTGCTTGTAAATCATAAACTGTTTTGTTGGTATGAATTGATTACTGTTATTATCTTAGACTTGGAGGATGATAGGATACAAGAAGGGAAGGAATTTTTAAAATTAAGAAAATGAAATCTCCCAAAAGCTTGGTGAACAGGAAGAAATAGGATAGTTGTTTTCAATAAGAATTACTTTTAATAGGATTTAAGGGAGAGTTGCTGATTCTTTCCTCAACTAATCATTAGGAATTTCTTGTGTCCCATCAATTTGATTGCAGGATTCATCAATTTAATTAGGGACTTTCCTAATCTACCATACTTACATTAACTTAGTGGCACTGCAATTTTTATGTGGGGAGATGGAGATGGCAGGATTGGATTTATTTCTGCATAGCTCCAGAGAGTGAAGTTAAAAAAAATCAATTCTAGTTTGTCAATTGTGTCTCGATGGAAAGGAGTCAGATTTCTGAAAAGTGGAATGGACTGCCTAAAACAGCTAGTGACTTGCCCCTTTCCTAGAGATTTTTAGCAGGAAGCTAGATGGTTCCTTGGCAGGATATTGTAAAAGGGATTTATCATATAGATAGTGGGCTGGATAAAGCAAACATGTTCCTGGATAAATGGAATTCCAATGCAAGCAGCTTTTAAGACTAACCTAGCCTCTCCATTTCTACCTTGCTGCATCTTTGCTGGCCATCCAATCCTTCCTTCATTTATAGAGAAATATGACTAATGTGTCTAGTGAAGATGTCTTGTTTTGCTCAGAAAAGTATATTTAAAGAAACTGATAGGTAGATCTTTAATTAGATTTATTGATAGGCAGACAGAGAAATGCTCTCATTTTTCTCTTAGCCAAAGGAAAGATATAGAGCACTTATGATAACATGGTAAGGACTGATATGTATTTTGTAGATGGTATAGACTTGTTTTGCTTGGTCCTAAGAGGAAGATGATTACAATGGAAAGGAGTCATAAAAAGGAAGATTGAGGATTCCTAATAATTAGGAAAGTAAGTAGCTTGGACCATTTTGAGAGGTAATATATTACCTTCATCTAAGGTCTTCAAACAGATGCTGGCAACCATGTGTTGGTTCTCTGTAAAAACAGTAATAATAATAATAAATCCTGTAGTCATGGCTTGCTTTGTTGTCTTGCAATATTCATTAATCAGACAATTTCCTTGTGATCTCATGGTAATGAGAACTCCGTCAGTGGTGGCATTTCTTACTATTGCTTAGCTTCTGTAACTGCCATTCATCTAATTAGCTACCAAACCATTTTGCTACGGAAAAGATGCAAGTTTTGCTTTAGATCTATCAGGCCATGTAAGAAAAAAAAAAAGAGGAAGGTTATTCTGAATATTCTTGACTTCCCCTTACCCTAAAGGAAACAATGTTTTATATTTGTGGGTGTCTATGCATTTAATTAAAAATCTACCTTGTTTTGTGTAGCAGAAAATGTTTCAGAAACAACATGGCACAGTGGATAAGGTAGATGTTTATTCAAATGTCATCTTTAATGCATGGGTTGTATAATCCTAGGCAAGTCAATTATCCTCTTTGTGCCCAGGGAAAGCACTTATATTAAGGAGGCCCAAGAAAGCCTTCTTGCAGAAGGTGAGCTGAGGCTTAAATCCAGGAGTCAAGCATGTATCAATCACACATTAAATATATTCAGGGAGATAGTACAGGACAGAATGTAGCTAAGGATGCTTTATTAGGATTTCTTTTGAAATGTAATATTTGTACACTACTGTTTATAAATTCAGATTTTCATATGCTAAATCTTGTTGAAGTAGGTCTTTTTTTCAGCACCAAAGGGTTTTATCATTGTAGTTATGTCAGAAAGTCAGTTTCCTTGTTTTTCTGCATTGAACTCTTCTACACTAGATATTTATAAAGTATAAATTATGCATGCATCATAAATTAAGGTGACTGAGATTCATCAGAAATGAACAAAAATTCCCATTCCTCTCTTGCATCTTCAATCTCTCCAGTTGTCCTGCCATTTTGTTCTGTCTTTAAATATATTTAGGTCTCCCACATCTTAAAATAAGTGTTCACTTTGTCCTGCTTTAGCTGTTTCTCTTTTTTTTTTTCACTGCCAGACTTTTTGAATGAGTAATCAACACCCACTTTTTCCACTTCCTCAATGTTTTCACCCTCACCCCTCTTGTGGAACAAACTTCAGTGAACTCATTCTTCTTAATCTCTCTACAATACATATGACACAGCTGACTATCTTTCTTGAAACTATCTACTCTTGACTTCCATGATATAATTTCCTGGTCTTCTTCCTAATACATTAACCCCTCCTACTCCCATATTATTAGTTCTCAAATCTCAGGTATAGGTTCTCCACTCTTTTATATCTCTACTTTTTCCTTTCTAATTGTTTTAATTATTTCTTTTTTCTCAGTAGTATTTTAGTTTTCTAAATGCATGTAAAAATAGTTTTCAACATTCATTTTGTAAGACTGTTTCAGACTTTTCTCCTTTCCTTCCTTATCTCCCCCCTCCTAAAATTGCAAGTAATCTGACATAGGTTATATGTGTATTACCCTTTTAAACATATTTTCATATTTGTCATGTTATACATGAACAATCTGACCAAAAAGGAAAAAAATCAAGAGAAAGAAAAAGCTAGCAAAAAAGGTGAAAATAACATGTTTTGATTCACAATCGGTCTCCATATTAACTATCATTTCTAATGCTAATATTAAAAGGAGAGACATTAGCTCATTGTAAGGAAAAACTACCTAATAAACAGAAAGTACTCTTATTAGAGATGGTAGATTCTCCCTCATGGGAGGCCTTTTCAGAGGAAACTGATAATGACCATTTATCAGATATATTGTAGAGAGGATTCTTTACTATGTATTAGTTAAGCAATGATTTCAAAGGTCCCTCTGAAATCCTGTGCTTCTGTAGCTTTGGGTTTTTGGTTTGTTTTTTTACTTTTACCTTTGATCTTCCTAAGCTGTAGTTGATTATCTCCAAAAGCTAAGAGAATACCCATCTACTCTTAACCCACACTAAAAACATACCAAATTGTTTTTTTTCCTGAAATCAGCCTATTATAGCACAATAGTATTCCATTATAATCATATATAACAGCTTGATTCCCCAATTTGGGGGAATCCCCTAAATATCCGATTCTTTGCCATTATAAGAGAAGAAAAATAAAAATTAAATAGACGGCCTTTTTGGGTGATACAAAGGCCTGGACCTACCATGGGAATAACGATAATGGAATGTATCACTAGGGACCCAGTAACTGACTATATACAAATAAAGAAAAGTTGAGAACCACAGATGATTCTGAGATTTTTGATTCCACTTTAGTTTCCTTTTTTCTTCTCTCCCAATCAATCTATTGTATACATAGATCTTTCTATCTATATGAATATAAATATAAACATTTCTAGATAGATAGATTGATCCCTGCCAGGATAATTTTCTTTAACTAGTATTATTCCACTGTTTAGGAAGTAGCACATTAATGTTCCATGGTGGGGGCTTGGGACAATTGAAGAAAAGACAGTCTAACTGTGCATAAAGTATACCTAGAGAAAGGGTATGGGGCCAATATGCTCTAGACCAGAGCTGTTAAACATCCTCCAGATTAAAATGTAATTGGGAAATATTTATCCTCATCATACAATAACAATTAGATTATATTACATTTTAAAATTAAGTCAATATGGGATCCTTACATATGGACTAGTGAACCTGTTTCTATTTGAGTTTGAAATCACTATTCTGCTGTAGGAAGAGAGGTTGTCCTTTTGAATGAGGATGATGATGTCAAAAGGGGAGCCCCACCAACCCTGACCCAATACTAGTTTGAGGAAGCCATTACAAATAATGCAATCAGCATAAGGTTTGAAACCACAGTGGCATTGTGTATTTGTGAGAAAATAAATAAATAAATCTAGCTAGAGGAAAGTTTTTGCTTGAGAGTAGCAGAAAAGGATAAGAATAAATTCATTTATATGGCACTTAAATGTGTTTTATGCATGTGATTCCTTTAATTCTCACAATAATGTTATGATGTTCCCACGTTTGCAAAGTTAGTATCTAAAACAGAATGTATACCCATGTTTTTTTGATAAAAGCATAGCCCTTTGTCCACATTGCAGTGTTGTTCCTCATTTATAGAAACCTTCAGCACTAGAGAAGCTTGGGTTTTATTTAGCAGACAATGGGTAATCATTGGGTATTTTCTAAAGAGCCAGAGTTATACAATAGAAGTTATGTTTAAGTTATACAAAAGGTCGATTGAAAAGGAAAGAAACTAGAAATATGAAGACCATTTAGTACATTATTATAGTAATACAAACTATGGTGATCAGACCTAAACTATGATAATAACCATGGAAATGAAATGAGGAGACCCAGGGTTTGGTGAATGATTTGGATAGTAGGGATAAGAGAAAAGGCTAAGTTAAAAAAGGGTTCAAAGATTTTAAATTTGTGTGGTTAAGATAAAAATAACTTTAATCTTTAATAACTCTATGATCCAGAATTTCCTCTGAGAATACATTCCATATATACTTCATATATCTTGAAGGGACCTAATTATTTGAATGTTAACTCCTTAAGAACAAAGACTGTATTTTTACATCTCTTCATATACCCAGGATTTATTATACTGTCTGGCACACAATAGGCACTTAATATTTGACTTACTGATTACAGGAATAATAATGTTGGATAGGCCTTTAATAAATGCTTGTTGGTTAAATGATTTAACCTCTTTGATAAGGCTGTTTCTAAATAATTTCCCCATTCATTGAATATGTAAAACTGTACTCACTTTGATATTTATGTATTTCACTATTATTTAAATATTTCATCTTGTCCCTTGAACTAGCATGCAAATTCCTATAAGGGGAAAAACTATGTCCTACCTTCTTTTGTATCTCCTTCAATGCCCATAACACTTCTTTACACATAACATGTACTAGATGGATGTTTAGTAGACTAAGAAAATACTTTAATGAATGAATAAAAACTAATTTTAATTAAATGATTCATTAAAGCATTGGTTTTCAAGTCACGGAATAACTAGGTGCCCATATAGGAAAGATGATGGATGTTAATGTGTCTTGGAAGTCCTAGAGCTAGATGTTATTAACTTTGGGAGTCTTCATCTTTCTCTAGGAACATTATGAAGATTTTGAGATGCTGTCCTTTTGGCTTTCTAATACATGCCATTTCCTTAACTGCTTGAAACAGTACAGTGGAGAAGAGGTAGGGATTATTTCATATTTTGTGTTAAATATCAAGCATTCTACCAGGAACTGAGCAAATGAAAGCACTGATACTGTTAAGTTTTGCTGATGTAATGATTATAACAATATCATCTCCTCATACTTTATGCTTTTTAAGTACCATTATCATATACTTTACCTCAAATAATCATCACAAATATACTGTGAAGTATAGAGTGCAAGTTACTTTTTTCCAATTTTAAAGATGAAGCAATTAGGGTTTAAAGAGGCTAAGGGATTTGTTCAAGTTTACAAAGCTAGTTAGTGACAGCCATTGGCATAGTACTCCCATTTACTTAGTCTTCATGGAATGACCTAAGACTCATATAAGCAATATATTTTGGCTTATGTATTGATTACCAAGTCAAATGTATATTCCTTTTAGGATAAATGCTAACTTTGATATCCCTAATAATATTTACTGATTTCTGCTGTCTATATCATTTATGATCTGTTATTTACCATTTGTGAGAGATGCTTCCTTTCCTTAGGAAAGAAATTTTTTAAAGTCAATCACTTGACAAAATGAAGTCACTGTCTCAGAGGATCCAGGAGGAGAATTAAGGGAGGTTGTTTTTAATCTGTGTGGTAGTCCCAGAATATCTCAGGTGTCATCCTCCAAACTGGGAGAATTTCAACTCACCAGAAAGTACAAGACAGTTATAAAAGCTGGCTCACCAGGCCTTGAATGATAGACTGCTCAATCTGATCATTTGCTTTGCTATTTTTCTTATAAATAAATAAATGTGCACATATATATATATATATATATGTTTTTATAAACAGATATTTGGGATTTTGTTTTATTTGCTTTCTAAATGAAAGGGTAGGGTGAAAGGGAGATAATGTATCTAAAGATATAAAGAAGGATAGTAATAGAAGCTCATGATCAAATTTAGTGAATAGGTATATTCATTAACTGCATATACTTGATAATGTCTATTATAATAGTCTGCTAATGTTAATATATCCATAATTGACTTTCAGGAATTTATGAAGTATAACACTCCACAACAAAATAAGAATTGTTTGATGAATTTTGACCTTTCAGAGTATAGACAGATTCTTAGTGATGTGGCCATACGGATATATCATCAATTTATTTTTGTAATGGAGAATAATCTTCAACCAATGATAGGTAAGAAAGGACTGGATAATCAATCAAAATGTGACAACATAGATGACATTTGGGCATAGCTGAATAGTATAAGTGACATAATTTAATGGTATAAGTGGTTTATTTCAATCTATGCATGTTCATTTTTATTCTTTATTTATAATGACCTCAATCTATAAATAATTTATTATTACTATTGATGATATATATCTTTTAAGAAAAGAACTTTCCCCCTTTGCATGTTTTTTCTGTATTCTTAAAATTCTGATGTACTTCTTTAATCTACAATATTTTCACCCTATTCTTTGATTTTAATAGTTTCAGTGGACTATTTGATGAAAAGATTTTTCTCTTTCCTTCTCAGGAAGATGCCCCAGATCTTATATGAGAGATCTCAGAAGCTATTTAATCTAATCTATACATGACTAAGAATGTTCTTTAGAATATTCTTAAAATGTTTTTTAAAAAGTGGTCATTAAGCTTTTATTAGAAGACATCTACAGAGAATCCCTACTCCCAAAAGTAGCTTATTCCACATGTAAAACCTATGAATCATTCCGTTCCTTTTTTCTGTAAATTAATGCTATGCAATTCAATTAAATCAAACATCTATTTATGACATGGATACTATATGCCTGGTATTAGGATTTGCAGACAAAAATGAAAAAGCCCTTACCCTCAAGAAACTTCTGTAGTACTGGGTGCAAATAAAAAGTTACTATTACAATTTTTTTCAAAACAATGTTCGATTTCCTAAAAATGAAATGCATAGAGAATACACAACCGACAGAAGTAAAATAATAGTAATAATAATAATAATAATAATCTTCTAGTATCTTCTTACAAGCATGAGAAATGTTTTTCCTGTATCTTTTCATGTCTTTCTTCAGTACCAGGAATGTTGGAATATGAAAGCCTTCAGGGAATTTCTGGCTTGAAACCAACAGGATTCCGAAAGCGGTCCTCCAGCATTGATGACACAGATGCTTACACCATGACCTCTATCCTGCAGCAGCTCAGCTATTTTTATACTACCATGTGTCAGAATGGGCTGGACCACGAGCTTCTAAAGCAGACTGTAAAGCAGCTTTTCTTTCTGATAGGAGCTGTCACCTTGAATAGTCTCTTTCTTCGCAAGGACATGTGCTCTTGTAGGAAAGGAATGCAGATAAGGTAAACCTAGTAAGCCTCTTAGCAAGCCGGGGCTGACTGGAGAGAGAAATGGTTCCTGGCTAGGGTGGATAGGGAGACCTTTTAGAGCAGGGTACACATCATATGTGACCCTTTTTCATCCATTAGATTGAGCATGAGTTCCATCCTGCTTGCTCCGTTTTTAAATGGTTTAGAACCTTAGAAGATGTTAACTTTTTCATGTTGACCCTGAACAGCTGCCAGGGACATTGTCTTTTTTTTTTTTTTTTTATTTAATAGCCTTTTATTTACAGGATATATGCATGGGTAACTTTACAGCATTAACAATTGCCAAACCTCTTGTTCCAATTTTTCACCTCTTACCCCCCCACCCCCTCCCCTAGATGGCAGGATGACCAGTAGATGTTAAATATATTAAAATATAAATTAGATACACAATAAATATACATGACCAAACCGTTATTTTGCTGTACAAAAAGAATCAGACTCTGAAATATTGTACAATTAGCTTGTGAAGGAAATCAAAAATACAGGTGTGCATAAATATAGGGATTGGGAATTCAATGTAATGGTTTTTAGTCATCTCCCAGAGTTATTTTTCTGGGCATAGTTGGTTCAGTTCATTACTGCTCCATTGGAAATGATTTGGTTGATCTCGTTGCTGAGGATGGCCTGGTCCATCAGAACTGGTCATCATATAGTATTGTTGTTGAAGTATATAATGATCTCCTGGTCCTGCTCATTTCACTCAGCATCAGTTCGTGTAAGTCTCTCCAGGCCTTTCTGAAATTATCCTGTTGGTCATTTCTTACAGAACAGTAATATTCCATAATATTCATATACCACAATTTATTCAGCCATTCTCCAACTGATGGACATCCATTCAGTTTCCAGTTTTTAGCCACTACAAAAAGGGCTGCCACAAACATTCGTGCACATACAGGTCCCTTTCCCTTCTTTATAATCTCTTTGGGATATAATCCCAGTAGTAACACTGCTGGATCAAAGGGTATGCACAGTTTGATAACTTTTTGAGCATAGTTCCAAACTACTCTCCAAAATGGTTGGATTCGTTCACAACTCCACCAACAATGCATCAATGCAGGGACATTGTCTTAACAAGTCCTGTAGATCTGAGTTTCCAAAATTCTAATTTTTTTCATTTTTGCTTTCTGGGGATTTTATTATCTATCCTATTATCAGTATTCAACACCTATATTGTGAATAGTGGACATATAAAGAAGTGTGATATAACTCCTTGCCTTCGAGAAATTTACCATCTTGATGAAGAAATGGAGTGTGAAAAGTTAGCAAGTGACAATAAGTTCTTAGAGGAGTTTAGGAGAAAAAGAGATCATTGTAAACTGGGATGGTCAGAAATGGGTAGGACTTCAATAGAGTCTTTAAGGACAGATGGAATTTAGTCTAGTGGAAAGAAGATAAGGGAGGATATTCCAAGTGGGATAATTTTGAATTGGGAAAAATAGTAGATAATAAGATTGGGAAGCCTGGGGCCAGATTAAAGAAGGCTTTCAGTACCATACTCAGGAAATGGATCATCTGATAGATAATGGAAAGCCATGGTTTTGAAGACAGATTTCCTTATTGTTATTATTAGATACAAGAGGCTACAGATACATAGAAGCTATCTATTTAGAACTGAAAAATTTCTATAAATGACATCTGTTCTATCATTAGGCAGAGTGCCCACTTTTCACAGGTGACAGTCTATTGCTGTTTATTCTCCCCCAAAGCTATCAAACAGATAATATGATCCAACCTTTGTTTTAAGTGAATCCAAAGATCAGAATGGGTCACAGTTTTAATATACTCTGAGGAACAGGCTCACTCTAGGTCATACTGAACTTGCTTTTAGGCTAGTTCTTTGAACTTCTGATCCCAGAAGTTTATTTCTAACACCAGTTGCAAAACCCCATCCAAATAAAAGGAGGAACCAAAGAAGAAAAATTTAGGTACCCTTCTCCTTTAAGGAGCTAAATGGTTTTTAAAGATGCTTCCAATCCCTCTTACTGTAACTCCCATAAGATACATAAGTTTGAAATCATTCTTTTTACTTTGTAGATAGAAACAATTAGGCACTAAGAAGGTAGACAATTTTTCCCAAGTTACAAGAAGAATTTGTGTAAACTTCTTTTGGATAGAGATTATATTGCTTTTTGTATTTTGATACACAGGGCCTAATATATAGTAGGCATTTAACAAATGCTTGGTGATTATCTTAAACATGGTTAATATAGTTATTAGTAGTTAATATTAATATTACTAGTTAAGATAGTTAATATAAATTATCTCTAAGGCTCCTTTGAGTTCAAAACAAGATTCTGTGAGATAAGGAGTTCAGGTTTTAGAAATGGAAAGTACAAAAACAAAGGTGGTATGCAAGATGCTAAGGGTAATGAGAGAAATTTGGCTGATTAGAGGAGTTTGCACTAATTCACTGATCACAACAATTTAACCCCAGAGCAGTTTTAAAAAATGTGTGGATTAAGACCCTTAAGTCAGAGAAGGGAAAAGGAGGCATGGAGTCTGTATTTTACAACATTTTAAGATTTGCAAAGTTCTTTGCTTACAACCCTGTGAGAGAAGAATGATAGCAGTAGTGCTTTCATACTTTTATTTTATAGATGAGGAGATGGAGGCTCTGAAAGGTTAAATAATTTAATCTTGATTACATACTTAACTAGCAATATCAGTTCAACTTTTTATCCACTCATAGTCAATATTTCATGCATTTTCTCTATCTCACTTTAATTTTTATGTGTAATTTAATTGTCTTTTTTCCCCCTCTTCTCTAACTTACCAACAATTGGCAACAACTATATTGTCCCCTGCCGTACTGTGGTCATAAGGATCTCATATGAACTATGACATGCCCCCAGTGATCCCTGACCTGAACCCAGGACATGCTGATAGATATGGCTGATGCTTCAAAAGGATTGTTAAAACTGGGAAATGAATGTAAACTGTTTGCATTTTTGTTTTTCTTCCCAGGTTATTTTTACCTTCTGAATCCAATTCTCCCTGTGCAACAAGAGAACTGTTTGGTTTTGCACACATATTTTATCTTAGATATACTGTGACATATTTAACATGTATAGGACTGCTTGCCATGTGGGGGAGGGGGTGGAGGGAGGGAGGGAGGGGAAAAGTCAAAACAGAAGTGAGTGCAAGGGATAATGTTGTAAAAAATACCCTGGCATGGGTTCTATCAATAAAAAGTTATAATTATTTTTTTTAAAAAAAGGATTGTTAAAAAAAAATGAGCATGCTAAATTTATGTTCACTTGTACTTTTGGTCTAGGTGCAACATCAGCTACTTAGAAGAATGGCTTAAAGATAAGAATTTGCAGAACAGCACAGCCAAAGAAACTCTGGAGCCCCTTTCTCAGGCTGCCTGGTTGCTCCAGGTCAAAAAGATCACAGATACCGATGCTAAAGAAATATATGATCGCTGCACTTCTCTCTCTGCTGTGCAGGTAACTAAACCTTTTCCTTTTCCCTAGAGCTGTTGACTATTATGTTCCTGTATTATTCAGAGCCAGCAACCTACCCAGATTCTTCCTTCCCATTGCTATTTCTTTGAAAGAAAATTTTTCATGTCTTTATGACTGAATTTCTATTTGTTTCCTCCACACTTTTGTTTTCTTCGTTCTTGGAAGGTGAGGTGAAGTAAGGATCCGACAATAACATCTTGTTAAATTGGATTGTAAAAAAAAATAAACTAACATGAATTACAAGCCACTTGAACAGTTATTTGGACATGGTTATACCTTTTTCATGATTTATTAACATTTTATGTAATGTTTTCAGATCATAAAGATCCTTAATTCATACACACCTATAGATGACTTCGAGAAAAGAGTGACTCCATCCTTTGTCCGCAAAGTACAGGTAAGGTTCATATGTAGCTTTAAAAAAAAGGATTACTTCTTTAAATGATCCATTAAAAAACTAATTTAAATGATATTTTTAAAATTAGGATTAAACTATGTTTCCTAGTATCGCATAAGGCAGAGACTCTTGGTCTTGAAATCAGTAACTCTTAGGTTATTTGGGCTCACCTGCTTAGTAACTGTGTAATCTTGGGCAAATAACCTCTCAACTCCCAATTTCTTAATCTGTGAAATGGGGATGAGAGTATCATTGATCTCACAGGGTTGGAAGATTAAATGAGATTAACACATATAAAGCACTGTGTAAATATGAGCTATTATTATTGTGCTCATCTTTTCTGAAGGGCTCAGATATAAAAAAACAGGATGTCAAAACAGGATCATTAAACATCATCAGAATCTGCATCATCAGAAACAGGATCAGAAACATCAAGCATCCTGTGTACAGGAGAATCATTTTTTTTTGGGGGGGGGGAGACAAAATTATAGGAAGGTGCATTAAAAAGGGGCAGAAAGGAAAGACTGAAACAGGAGAAAAAAGTAGCCTTATTTCAGTGATAGAAAGGGTTACCACATATGTATGATGCTATGGGAAAAGTGAGATATTCTATAAAGAAAGAGGAGGAATTAAAGGAAGAATGGGAATGACTTGCAAAGATTTGATTCTTAGAAGGACCACACATCCTGCCTCAGGAGAAGGAGAAATAGCTCTCCTAAAGGCAAGGGCTAATAATGAACAGCACAAGACACTTAAGAATAATCCTATCTTAGAGTAATATCTTCTCTAACACCTATAGAAATCATTACTTTTTGTGGGAATGAGGCACAGCAAGAATAAACTTGGTACCAGATAGGTAGTTTCTATAAAGTAATAACAAAAACTGTTTAGAAGATAGAATCCAAAATAGAAATGAACCTCTAAAATTTAATTTGATAACAAATACAGAGAATAAATAAGTATAATAGAAAAGAATCAATAAAAATGAAACATAAATAATGAAAATGAGGAAAAGGAAATCTTTTTAAGGAAAAGTGTGGAAAATAAAAATTTAAAAGTAATGAACAAAAATTAAAAGGGACTAGAGGAAGAAAGATTCTATTTGACCATTTAGTTTGGAAAAAGGGGGGGGGGGAAGAATTAAATAACCAGATAAAAGTCAGAAAAAAAATAATAAGGAAGATTCCCAAACAAGGCAAGTAGGGAGAGAAAGGGCACCTGTTGACATAAAGTTCAAGGGAAAAGAGCTACAAAGAATAGAGGTACATTTTTAAAAGAATAATAAATTACAACAAACGAAGAGATATACTCCTATATTTATAGTGGAAGAAGGGAAATCATAACTTGGGGGAGGAACACCTAAATATCACTCTTATAACTTTACAAGTGAATAGATTAAATAATCCAATAAAATGAAAAAACTCAAAATGTTGAATAAGAAACCAATATCCCACAATCTGTTGCAAAATATAGTATTCCATAAGTGAAATCAGAAAAGCAAAAGTTGAAATCGTGCTGTGAGACAAGGTAAAAACAGCCAAAATATTAAAAAGATAAAGAAATGGCATTATGCTCCTACATGAATCACCAGCATATCTACATATTACCAAATAAAAACCCTATAAAAAGGGCACCAAAATATTAAAATTCATCTGGAAGACCAAAAAATTAAGAACATCAATGAAAAATATAAAGAGAGAAGTAATTATCAAAACTATCTGGTACTAAGAAATAAAAAGGTTGATTGATAGGACAGAGTAGACATATAATACATAGTAGTAAGTGATTATAATAATAATGTGTTTAATGAATGTAAAATTTAAACTTTTGAAATAAGAATTCACTATTTGATAAAAAAATTATTGGGAAAATTAGAAAGCAGTCTGGTAGAATTTGATTATCCATCAATATTTTACATCATTTATCAAGATAAAGTAAAAATGGATACATGACTTTGATATAAAGGGAGGTATTAGAAGAAAATGAAACATATTACCTATCAGACTTACAGAGAGGAGAATAATTTATAAAGAGATAGAGCATTGTAAGATAAAATGAATAATTTTGATTGCATTAAAACGCTTTTGTCCAACTGAAACCAATATAGCCAAGATTAGAAGGAAAGAAGAAAACTGTATGAGAAACTGTCTATAAATTCTTTCAAAGTTGTTATTTCTCAAATATATAGGGGACTTTGTCAAATACATAAGAATATGAATCATTCTTCAATTGATAAATGGCCAGAGAATAAACAGGAGTTTTTCAATGAAGAAATAAAAGCTATATATGAAAAAATTCTCTAAATCATTATTGATTATAGAAATGCAGATTAAAACAACCATCCCACACCTATCAGATTGGTTAAAATGAAAGAAGGGGAAAATAAATATTGGAAGGAATGTAGAAAAATTGGGACATTAATAAATTGTTGATAAAACTGAACTGATTCAACCATTTTGGAGAAAATTATAGAAATATGCACCCCAAATTATAAAAACTGTGTACATATTGTTTGACATAGCAATACTACCATTAGGTCTGGAGGATCTCAGAGAATTGACCTGCTCCTTCACTTAGGCATGGTCCTTAATACTGTTTCCCAAGGGAAAAAAGTAGAAGAACCTAAATGTTCTAAAAATATCTATCATCACTCTCTTTGTGATAGCAAAGAACTGGAAATTGAGTGGATGCCCATCAGTGGAGAATGGCTATGCAAGTTGTGGTATATGATAGTGATGGGATATATGCTATATATATGCTATAGGAAATGATGAGGTACAGTAATTTTAGAAAAAAATTATGGAAAGACTTGCATGAAATAATGAAAAGTGAACAGAATTGAGAGAACATCATATACAATAGCAGCAATATTGTTTGAAGAATAATTGTGAACAACCAAGTTATTTTGAATTTCATAAATACCCAAATAAACCATAAAGAACCTATGTAAGGAAGATGATGTCCACTTCCAAAGGAAAAAGTGAAAAATAAGAATACATGTAATATGATTTAACATATATTTATAAATTTATGTCAAATGATGGCCTTCTCTGGTATAGAGTGGGGAGAGGAGAAACAGTTTTGAACTTAAAATGGAAAAATGAAAAATGTAAAAAAAAAAAAAAAGAATTAAATTAAAATTTTAAAAGAAATTATATTATATTGGAAAGAACCATAGGCACCACAATAATATCAATATTAAGCTTACATGCACCAAATACATTAGTATCCAAATTCATAAAGAAAAACGTTAATTGGACTACATAAATACACGGACTAGTAACATAATAGCGGCAGATTTTAATGTTCCCTCTCTGTTTCAGATAAGTTTAAGAAAGAGAAAATATAAAACTGAACAAAATCACTAGAGAGAATAGTGCTACAAGACCTATAGTATCTTCCAAATGGAAGAGCAAAAGAACATACATATTAAAAACCAAAACATCTGAAATCACATGATTATCTCAATAGATGCAAAAGTCTTTGGTGAAATACAACAGTCATTTGTGCCAAAAAATTCCTACAAAGTATATAGTTGTAGCAGCTGAATGTAGAATGTAGAAGATGAATATGGAAATGCATTTAGAATAACTGCATATGTTTTAAATTATATTGGATTGCTTGCTCTCTTGGAGAAGAAGAGAAAAAATGGAACACAAGGTTTTGCAAAAATGACTATTGAAAATGAATTTTTCATGTATTTGGGAAAATTAAAAATAAAGGAAAAATGAGAAAACCCAAAGTATAGGTATAGGAAAAAATTTTTACATAGAAAACACCTATTTAAAATCAAAAGTAAGTATTGAATGAAAAAGTTCTACACTAGAACCTTTTTCAATAAATGAGAAAATAAAGCAAGGATGCCCACTTCTACCACTTTTACATATTTCTAGAAAATTTATGGCATCAGTAAGACAAGAGAAAGAACTTAAAGGCATAAATAAAGGTAAAGAAAGAATAAGCCTATCTTTATTTGCTGATGATATGGTGGTATACTAGAGTATCAGTAAACATACTAATCAAGACAATTGCAGACTACAAAATAAACTCTGAAAAATCAACTGCTTATAAAAATAACAAAAAAACTACAAAATGCATAAATTATCCAGGAATAAATATACCAAGGTACATAAAAGACTTCTATAGATTCAGTTGTAAAGTATTCCTTAAGGAAATAAAGGATAACTTAAATGGCTGATGTATCAGTGCTCATTGGGTGGGCTGTGCCAATATGATAAAAAAGGCAATACTACTATTTGCTATACCAAATGATCAAAGGGATACTTTCTAGAACTCAACTACATCATAAAGCAGCAATCTTCAAAACCATTTCGTTTTGGTCTAAAGATAGAGAAGTAGATGAGTGGAAGAAACTAGACAAGGGAAAATCAGAAACAATCAAACTAAACTTCAATAAAGTGGGAAATATAAATTGCTTAGGAAAGAAGTCTCCATTTGCCTAAAAACTGCTGGGCAAATTGGAAAACAGTCTAGCTTCGACCAACACTTCACACCAAGTTCTACAATATATTCTAAAGAGATATTTGATCTTAATATTAAAGATCATACTAAAGAAAATTAGAAGAGAAACAGGTCATATACTTCCCACAATCATGAATAAGCTATGTATATATTCTTAACCAAATAAGAGATAGAAGAAATTACAAAAGATAAAATAGACAATTTTGATTATATGAAACTTAAAAGTTTCTACAGAATCAAGATTGCCATATATAAGGTAAGAAAGGAAGTTGTAGAATGGGGAAATATTGTTGCATTAATGTTATCTACAACATAGAAACAATTAACAAACATACATGTAATCAATAACCATTCCCAATAGATGTGTTCACAGTTCAAATATTTCTCAAAAGAACTATACAATATTTATAACCACAGAAGAGTTTTCCAAATTACTAATAATAAGAAAAATGCAAATCAAAACAAGTCTGAGGTTCCACCTCATATCTTGGAAATTGGCAAATATGACAAAATGTTAGAGGAAGGTAGAGTGGGAAGATAGACTTACTGATGAAACTATGAAATGGCCAAACCATTTTGGAAAAAAATGGAAAATAATTTGTAATTATGCAAATAAAGGGACTAGAATGTCCATATTCTTTGACTCAGACTTTCACCCAAAAGAAGTCATTAATAAGAAAATCTCTACACATATTTACAGCACTATTTTTTTGTGATAGCAAAGAATTAGAACCAAGATTCCCATTAACTGGGGAATACCTGAACACATTGTAGTACGTGTATATAATGAAATATCATTCTTGTGTTGTAAGAAATTATGAATATGGTGAATACAGAAAAGCATGGATCTACATGAACTAAAGCAGAGTGAAGTAAGCACAGCCAAGAAAGCAACATACATAATGACTATATAAATACAAATGGAAAGAACCAAACCTCCCCACACACAAATCAAAAGTGAATGCAAAATTATAAAGAACAAGTATGACTCAAGAGAGATTAAAGGTTGTTCTAACTAACATTTTTCTCAGAGGTGGGAGGTTTTGCACAGATTTTTTTAAAAAATTTTCTATGTATCTATTAGTTGTGCTGATTTTTCCTAATTTTCCTTTGTTAAATGAGAAAGAGGGAAGGAAAAATACTGGGGGCAATATAAAATAGCATAAACTGATATTCTTTTAAAGTGTAAAATAATATAAGCTCATAGGATCACTAAAAGGGTCCTTAATATAATTCCACTAGCAAACAGGAGAACAGGGAAGATATATTCCTGTTTCTACACAATTTTTCTCTCTTCTGATAGGTCTATATTTTCAAAGTTTTTCATTCCAGTGTAGCTTGGAGCTTGAATATTTAGTTTGGTTATATGTATTTAAAGTATTATTAAATTTTTACAGATCAATATTGTTTCTAGGAGTTGTGGGCCACAATTTAATCTTCGATAATAATAAAGCACAGTTTATTAGTTGAATTCTTTTGGATTTTGAGGTTTATATTTTTAGCATGAGAATTTGTTGTCTATCAGTTGATAAAAAATAAGTTTCTGATACATAATTCTAGTCACCAGTCTAGGTCTTGCTAAGATATCATTATTGTTGATATTATGTGTAATTAAAAGAGAGGAGTAGGGAAGATCATAGATTCTAGACTTAGCATTAGAAAGAGCCTTAGAGTCAATGGATTTAATCAAATCAATTCATTTTATGGATGATGATACTGAGACCCACAGGTAGTAAGAAATAACTTGGATCCAAAGCTGCTGGCAAGTTACTGACCTGAGTCAGGGGAAGACAGGAGGAACCTTTGAGGGTTGGTTTTCATTCCAAGGACAGGGAGGGAAAAGGAAAGAAAACACCTACTTATAACTCTAGTCATGTGTTCATCCAAAGCATTTGAATGTGTTTTTAAAAAAAGTTCTAACAGTTTACCTTTTGAGAGTCTTCATCATATTTAGTGACTACTGAGCTTAATGTTGAACTTTCTTTTAAGTGAGTATGATATTTTTTAATTGGGAAGGATTTTGTCTACTTCCTCCAATTATTTGGGGAAAATGTATAGCTACATGATTAGTTCAGCAAAATTTAAAATATTTGAGGTCTTTTCATATTTGGACTTAAGAGTTACATTATGATGATTTCTATTAATTATATTTGTAATTATACAAATAAAAGGACTAGAATGTCCATATTCTTTGACTTAGAGATTCTATTACAGGACTTTCACCCAAAAGAAGCCATTAATAAAGAAATCTCTATCCATATAAAAATATGGGCAGTATTGGTTTATAGAAAGACTCAGAATCAAAAGAAGGGCTTTAGCTCTATATTTCAGCAGCTATGTAATCATGAACAAATCATTTAACTTTGATTCTCAGTTTCTTACTCTGTAAAATGGGGATGATAATTATTACACTACTTGTAAGAAAATTGTTATGAAGAAAGTGTTTGGCAAACTATTATACTGTCATTTTAAAATTTCTAGCAGTAACTAATGAATCTGAAATTTTCTTGAAAGAAAATATAAGCTGTCATTAAGAATAAGAAGTCAGAAACCAATAAAATTAATCTCTGAGGCGTGAAAGCCTAGATGAAACAAAGTATTCGGTGGATCAAAGTTAATGAAAGCAGAGCAGGAAGTACTAGAAATAAATATATTTATGTGTTCCCTTTGGAAATTTTAAATCTACAGCAAAGAAGAATGAAAGTGTTTATTGATATTACTTTCTTCCTTTGGCTCTCATTTCAGGCTCTACTAAATAGCAGAGAGGATACAGGTCAGCTGATGCTGGACACCAAATATCTCTTTCAAGTCACATTTCCCTTTATCCCTTCTCCACATGCTCTGGAAATGATAGAGATCCCCAGCAGTTTAAAACTGGGCTTTCTTACCAGGTTATGAAAGGAGAAAGAAATAGAATCAATTTTTCCTCAAAAGTTAAATGAGATTTAAATATTTGGGGATCACTTTATCAATTGATATATGGTATATAATTGAAAAATAAATAGGGTCTTTTCCCCAAATTGGTACCATTTCATCATATTTCTTGTTACCAAAACCTTCTCTGATTGAATTGTTGGCTCTATACCACATTTCTCCCAGACCTCTCAACTGTGGTTAATGCATTTGGAATCCTTGCTTATCTGTACTGAAATTCCCAGGACATTTGCTTCTTTTTTTTTTTTTTTTTTTTTGTTTTCCTTCTGGATCACAATTAAGACAGATACAACTTTATAATGCAAAGAAGCTCTAGAGATATGTGGGTCAATCTACCAAGTTTTCTCAGATTACTGAATTGAAAGTCAAAGTTCTAAAAGTTGTTTCAACATCAGAGAGAAGCACTAAGATCTCAGGTTGATGGCCTTTGAAAATATTCGACTTCCTCATTATGACTTTTGTTCCCTAATTTTTATGCATATTTTTGCTATAATACTAAAATATAGTGAATCTATCATATTACTATAATTGCTTCAAGGTAAAATAACATTTTTGAGTCTTCCATTCAATTACAAATCAGATATACTATTACATAATTCTATTTCTGGTTGTATCATTAAGATTACAATTTTCTCATTTAAAGAGAATATTTCTTTAAATTAGATCAATTTTAATTTATGTTTTCGCCACTTTTTCCATTAAACAATACATTCCCTTTAAGTAAATCCAAGGTTTTGAACAAGGCAAAAGTTTTTGTTAGCTAAATACATTGTATTTATTTTAATGAAGGACTTTATGAAGAAAACAACTGAAAAGCAATCTTCCCCATTCATCTCTCAATACACATTTCCCCAATTTCCCCAGGCAGAAACTGGGGCTTCTCCCTGTCCCTTTCAACCTTCTTTCCCCATCGTAAGCAAGACATCATAAGAAATTAGTCACTATCTAACAGCTGGTGACCTCTGACTTGAATCTTACACTTTATCACTCTAAGAACCCACATGTTCTTATAGATTCATAGATGATAGTCATGATTTTATATCCTAAATATATATTTTACATTTTCCTATATTATTTTTGGGAATGTAGACTGAATGTGACTATGCCACAGTATAGTTCCATTAGAAAGGGATAATCCGTTATTTTATAAATGATGACTATATTTCGGTTAATTTAAATATTACATATGAAAGAATGAAAATTAGATTTTAGTCAATAATAAATTTTGCCAGTCCATCTCTATTTAAAAGGAGGTTTACTTGCTAAGTGTTTAAACTTCAGGTTTTTCTTCTATTTAAAAGATACAAGCTTCTGCAATACATGGATCATACACAAAAGGGGAATAGCAGCAATTAATTTGTTGTGACTAAATAAAGCTTGATTTAGCCAACCTACCCCACATATACAAGATTATGTTTAGCATCAATCAGAAGCTTCAAAGGCAAGAAAATGGAACTATTACAAACTTGTGAATCACTAAACGAACCCAACTCCACAAACTTTTTTTTTCACTTGCAGAAATCTGGACTGAGCATTTATTAAATTCTTACTATGTGCCAGGCACGATGCTCATGTTAGAAATAAAAATCTATGCAAGACAGTTCTTTCCCTCAAAGCACTAACATTCTCATAACAACACATTAAATGGAGCGAGACAGAGGAGGGGGTACTTGTGCACAGTATGCTTATGAAGAAATATCTGGGAATTGTGCAGTTGGTTCTGGATAAAATGAAGCAAATTCTCTATCTGAACTCAGATCCTTAAAAAGCAGGGTTCCTTTGAAAAGGAAAAAAGAATGATAGCCAAAAGTGCAGGTAGCATGGTAGGAGATGGCTAGAAAATGACTTAAAAGCACCCCCCAAAAGTGGTGTCCCAAGGGGCTTATTTCCAATCAGACATTGATTTTTTTTATATAATTATGATTTTTGAGAGGATTCTGAGAAGATGGAAAGGGAGGTCAGAAATTTCCTAAGTCTCCTAACCTCCCCCAATAAACAAGATAAAATAGGGCTAATACAGATCGGGTAAAATTAAACAAGATTTGGAACAGAACAGGTGTCCTCCTGGGACAAGAGGAGATAATAGCAAGAAAGATACTAGGGCAGGTTTGGCCTGGGTGAAACGTAAACAACTCTAGGCTAGTTCCACTGAAACAGCAAGTGGCAAGCCTGGCTGCTAGCCGGATGGGGAGGCAGCCTGAGCCCTAGCCCCAGACCCATCAATTTTCATCTTTCTGATCACGTGGAGGGTAGAGCACCTGCACAAGGGAAGACTGAGCGAGCCTCTGCTGAGAAGGGATGCTGGGCCCAGCTACGCTGCTGAGACTTGACCACAGATGAGAAGGAAAGAGCACATACCTGGTGAGTGCAAAAGCAGTGGGATGGGGACACTGCTGGCTGCGGGCACTTACAGGAGAGCAGAATTCTTGGTTTCAGTTCTGGGTCAAGAGAGAGAACTGAAGGAGAATCTGAAGTCTGAGGCACCATCCCCCACACACCAGACACTAACAAGTTCCCATTTAAAAAAAAAAAAAAAAAAAAAAAACAAGCAGTGGAGAAAGAAACCAGCCATTGAAAGTTACTATGGGAATACAAAAGACCAGGGTTTGTCTTCAGAGGAGAATACTGAAGTAAAAAAAGCTCTTCCTATCCCAAAGAGTAACATCAAGTATTTGTAGAAGAACTCAAAAAAAAAAAACTTTAAAAATTAAAGGAGAGAGATTAAAGACATTTTTAAAAAGCGCAATCCAAGAAAAACAAGAAGTTTATGAAAATAAAGTCAACCAACTAGAAAAGGAGATCCAGAATCTTTTTTTTTAAACTTTTAACATTTTTTGTTTTGTTTTTATTTTTAAATTGATCCATTATGAATTTTTTTTAGCAAGACAATTAGGGTTAAGTGACTTACCCAGGGTTACATGGCTTGTAAGTATTAAATGTCTGAGGCTAAATTTGAACTCGGGTCCTCCTGACTTCAGAGCCAGTGCTCTATCCTCTGCACCATCTAACTGTCCCAAGAGAAAGAGAATTTTAAGAAAGAAAATTAGTCCTTAAAAACTAGAATTGAGCAAGGAGAAGCCAGCAAAGTTTTAAGAGACCAAAAAATAATAAAACAAACTGTAAAGAACTATACTATATGTCAGTGATATTAATCAATATTGCTTTAGACTATTTAAAATAAGATTGGAATAGTGCTGTGGTATAGGAAATGATCTGGTGGATTTAAAAATTTTTGGAAGACTTGGATTTATCAAGGAAAATGTTATCTACCTTCAGATAACATAAGCATAGTATGCTTACTTTGATATATATGATTATGTGTACATATGTGTAGATTATAGATAGCTATGTATGTATACATATATACATGTATGTGTGTATGTGCTTAATTGTAGCCTTCTTGGGGGGGAGGAAGAAAAAAAGAATTAAAGAAAACTGGAGCAACTAGATGGTGCAGTAGATAGAGTACCAGCCCTAAAGTCAAGAGAACCTGGGTTCAAATCTGACCTCAGACACTTAATACTGCCTAGCTGTGTGACCCTGGGCAAGTCACTTAACCCTAATTGCTTCAGGGGAAAAAATAAAAGAAGACCTACAAAGAAGCAAAGAGACAGACACTGAATACAATGTGAAGTATTTATTATATAGATTTTCTTGAAATGAAAATTCTGACAATTTTTGGTTTTGATCTTTCCTATGTTCCACTGTGCATGTAGCAAAGCTTTTTTTTCTATTTTGTATTTTTTAAATAAATTAGAAGGGAAATGATCATTATTACAATTAGTAGAGAGACAAAGTGGTTGTTGAACAAATATTTATTTGTCACTGATTTATAAGGTAAGGTAAATTGAGCATGTGCTCCAGTCAATTACTTGCCCTGGCAGAGGAAGTACATAATGACTAAAACTGCCCCATATGCTATTTTGTCATTCAAAATGTTTCCTAAAAGTTTCCAAACCTGCCTATATATATGTATTAAATATACCAATGGATTCCTCATATATATATTTTAGAAAAACTTTTGGTTTCCTTTTCCGACACTTCCTGGAGGTTGGGGGTGAAGCAGGGAGAAGATACTGAGTTGAGGGCAGAAGTAAATCCAACACTAATCCCCATCTAATCCATAACACTGATTATGTTCTCATAGAGCATTGGGTTTCAGACACTTACTAGCTGTATGACCCTGGGCAAGTCCCTTATCCCTGTTTGTCTCAGTTTCCTTATCTGTAAAATGAACTGGAAAAAGAAATGGCAAACCATTCTAATATCTTTTCCCCCAAATTGGATGACAAAGAGTCAAACACTCCTGAAACATCTGGACAACAAAAAAATCTATATGTACTCTGTGAGAAGTAAGATGTCATATTGGATAGAGGCTAGCCTTGGAGTCAGAAAGAACAAGATTCATATCCTGCTTCCATCCCCTACTGGCTGTGTGACCCTCGGCAAGTCATTTGACTTTTCAATAACCCAACGATTTAAGATTCTAAATTATAGTGGAACTCTCGATCTATATCACAGGAGGGAATTCCCTACACAAAAGACACCACAGGAATGGCCATGTACACCGATAACAATAAAAAAATTCACTCTCTCTTAATTTAATTGAAATAGTGCTTTATGCTGGATTAAGCTTTCAGTTTGGAGTCAGGAAACCTGGATTCAAGTACTATCTCAACATTTTTTGGGTTACTTTGGGCAGATCACAATCTGTTTGGCTTCAGCTTTTTTCTGCAATAAAATAATCTTAAGGTGGTTTCATTCCCTCTGTCTGGTCGCCATCATGCCTGCAGTTTATGGATTTAGAGAATACTTGGGCTACAGAGATATTAAATGATTTTCCATGGTCACTGTATCAGATGTCAAATTTGAACTCAGATCTTCCTGGATCAAGGGCCAAGTCTGTACACACTATCTCAAGCTACTTGAATCACAAGTTGTTGTGGGGGATATATTTTGTAAACTATATAGTATTAAATAAATATTAGTCCCTGGTACTATTTAGCATTATCGCCCATGTCACATACTTCTCTGACTGGGACAGAGATCTTAAGAACTAAGTGGGCAACGAGTTTCTGCTGCTCCTGGGTTTTTGCCAAGTTAGATCTGAGGGGAGGAAGCAGGGGAACTGAAAATCAGCTCCATAACTAAAGAAATGTCCTTATCACAATAAAGTCACCATCTCCCAAAGACCATCTTCTCCTTTTCTTTTATAGGAAAGGGAAGAAATTAGAATCTCACACAGAACTAATCAGTGAGAAATTCAAAGGAAAACACTGAGTCGACAAAATGGGAGACATCAATTCATGTGAATTAAAATACAAAGGGAAATCTAAAAATGGACTAGGTAATTCATGTTTATGTAATTATTGAAAATTAACAAGATTTTCTTTTCAACAACCTTATGAAGTAGTTAATGTAAATATTATCATTTCCATTTTAAAGATGAAGACACTGAGCTTCAAAAAAATTAAGTTTTTGTCCATGGTCATAAGCAATAGAGCTAGGTTCATAACTGGTACTCAAATCCGTCCTTTTCTAGCTTCAAGACCAGTGTTCTTTCCAGTGTACCTACACACAAAAACCTGCTCTACTATGGAAATAAAATTTTAAAACAAATTGATTGAATGATTTTACTCATTAATTAGTTCTTTTAAACATATACATAGGAACACATAAACAAGGTAAGGTGCTTTGGGACATACCTCTCCCCCTCAAAAAGATAAGATGCAGTCTATCCTCCGAGAGTTTAAGAAACAAAATAACGCATCTATGATACAAGATATCATATCTTGTATGCTGTTTGTGACAGCAGTTGTCAATGTGTGGTCCTCAAATTCCTGAAGATCACCAAGTGGTGAAAATATCAAAACGATTTTCATAATTATATTAAAATATTATTTTCCTATTAAAAACTTCTCCCTTTATCAAATCATGTTGGAGGAAGGTAGGATTTTCTCTTATATTTCAACCAAAATAACCTATTACAACAAATAGAACATAGAAGCATATATGAGAATCTGCCTTCTACTAAGCTAAACACTAAAGATATTGTAAAAAAAATTAAGAAAATATGTATATATAAAATAATGCTACTCTCCTTGCTAATTTGACAAATATGTTATCATAAAATTTTGTTGTTTATGTTGATATGTAATGATTTATTTAAATAAAGTGACTTTAAAATTTGTTTTAATTTTAATAAAATATTCATAGATATGACTAATATAAATAAAATATTTTGGGTGTCTTCAACAATTTTTAAGAGTATATAAAGATATCTTAAAACCAAAAACTTTGAGAATCACATATAAAACTATCACATAAAGGAGAGTAAGAACAAGGCCTAAAGGAATCCATCAGAGCATGAAGTTACTTAAAATTAGATAATCAGAAAGACTTCATGGTGGAGATGGGGGTGGGGGGTGGGAGGAGAGTTTCTGGACTTCATATTAGCAAGATGTTAATAATTTAAGAAGGGGCTGGAGTGGCCCAAGGAAGCAAGATCTTACAGACTGGGAGAATAACAAAGTATGGAGATAGTAACATCAATTGACCAATTTACATAAGGTAATAGGATTTTAGTCTACATATAGCTTATAGTCACATGGTGATGGGCCTTCAAGACTACACTAAGAATTTTTATTTCATTTACTCAAGGATTCGACTAATATTTATCAATTGACATTTAATAGGTTAGTAAAGAGATTATATATAATAATTTGAGACTATTTTCATGAGGTAATCTTACAAACCCAATGCCATGCAATGTAGGGCAATTAGAGCCAAGTCACCTATTATATAAAAATCTAAGAAACAATATGTAAATACAAAATATCCTATTCTTTTGAAATTTTTAAAATATTTTGCAATATGGTTTTATACTACATTACAGTGTTTCTGATTAATGAGATCTCTTCATACTGGATGGTAGTGCCTTGGTTTCAAAACTTCCAGAATGGAACAAAATGATGTTCATAGGATTGCTCACATATCATCAGCTTTGCAGTTCTCATTGAAGTAAACCAGTTTTTGTCAAAATTAGATCCATTAGAAGCAGAAATCGGGGGGGGGTGATTTTTACAGCTAGTGTTTCTGAGAAAACCTTCATTTCTAAAACATAAAGAGAACTGTTTCAATTTTATAAGAATATAAGTCATTTCCCAATTGATAAATGGTCAAAGGATAAGAAAAATCAATTTTCAGATGGAGAAATTAAAACTATTTCTAGTTATATGAAAAATGCTCTAAATCATCACTGATTAGAAAAACACAAATTAAGACAGCTCTGAGGTATCACTTCACACCTCTCAGATTGGCTAGATGACAGGGGAAAATATTGATAAATGTTAGAGGGATGTGGGAAAACTGCGATACTAATGCATTATTGCTGGAGTTATGAAATGATCAAACCATTCTGGAGAGCAATTTGGAATTATGCCCAAAGGGTTATAAAACTGTACATACCCTTTAATCCAGCAGTCTCATTACTGGATCTGTACCCCAACTGAGATCATAAAAGTGGGGAAAGGAACCACATGCGCAAAAATGTTTGTGGCAGCCCTTTTTTGTAATGAAAAGAAACTGGAAATTGAGTGGATACCTATCAGTTGGGGAATGGGTCAACAAATTATGGTATATGAATATAATGGAATATTATTATTCTATAAAAAATGATGAGCAGGTTGATTTCAGAAAATCCTGGGAAGACTAACAAGAACTGATGCTGAATGAAGAGAACACAACCCTGAGAACATTGTACACAGTAACAACAAAATTATATGATAATTAACTATGAGGATTTAGTTCTTCTCAATAATGCAGGAATTCAAGGCAATCCCAAAAGACTTGGGATGAAAAATGCCATCAACATCAGAAGAAAAAATTATCGAGACTGAATGTGGATCAAAGCATAGTATTTTCACCTTGTTTCTCAAGGTTTTTTCTCTTTTCATCGGGTTTTTCTTGCACAACATAACAAATGTGTAAATATGTTTAAAGGGATTGCACATTTAACTTGCTATCTTAGGGAAGGGATAGGTAAGGAAGGGAGAGAGGAAAAATTTGAACATAAAGTCTTACAAAGACAAATATTGACCCATATTTAACATCGTACACAAAGATAAGATCAAAATGGGTTCATGATTTAGGCATAAAGAATGAGATTATAAATAAGAGGAACATAGGATAGTTTACCTCTCAGACTTGTGGAGGAGAAAGGAATTTATGACCAAAAAAAGAACTAGAGACCATTATTGATCACAAAATAGATAATTTTGATTATATCAAATTAAAAAGCTTTTGTACAAACAAAACTAATGCAAAAAAGATTAGAACGGAAGCAATAAACATTTTTTATTTTCGAAAACATTTTTTACAATTAAAGGTTCTGATAAAGACCTCATTTCCAAAATATATAGAAAATTGACTCTAATTTATAAAAAAAATCAAGCCATTCTCCAATTGATACATGCTCAAAGGATATGAACAATTTTCAGACAATGAAACTGAAACTATTTCCACTCATATGAAAGAGTGTTCCAAATCACTATTGATCAGAGAAATGCAAATTAAGACAACTTTGAGATACCACTACACACCTGTCAGATTGGCTAAGATGACAGGAAAAGATGGTGGCAAATGTTGGAGGGGATGCAGGAAAACTGGGACACTGATGCATTGTTGGTGGAGTTGTGAATGAATCCAACCATTCTGGAGAGTAATTTGGAACTATGCTCAAAAAGCTACCAAACTGTGCTTACCCTTTGACCCAGCAGTGTTACTACTGGGCTTATATCCCAAAGAGATACTAAAGAAGGGAAAGGGACCTGTATGTGCAAGAATGTTTGTGGCAGCCCTGTTTGTAGTAACTAGAGACTAGAAAATGAATGGATGCCCATCAATTGGAGAATGGCGAAATGACCAGCAGGATGAATACAGAAAGGCCTGAAGAGAGTTACATGAACTGATGCTGAGTGAAATGAGCAGAACCAGGAGGTCATTATATACTTCAACAACAATATTGTATGAGGATGTATTCTGATGGAAGTGGATTTCTTCAACAAAGAGAAGATCTAATTCCGTTCAAAATGATCAATGATGGACAGAATCAGCTACATCCAGAGAAGGAACACTGGGAAATGAATATGGACTTCTTGCATTTTTGTTTTTCTTCCCAGGTTATTTTTACCTTCTCAATCCAACTTTTCTTGTGCAACAAGAGAACTGTACAGATCTGCACACATATATAGTATCTAAGATATACTTTAACATGTTTAACATGTATAAGACTTCCTGCTATCTAGGGGAGGGGGTGGAGGGAGGGAAGGGAAAAGTTGGAACAGAAGTGAGTGTAAGGCACAATGTTGTAAAAATTACCCATGCATATGTTCTGTCAATAAAAAGCTATAATTAAAAATTTTTTTTAAAAAAGACAAATATTGAAAACTATCTTTACATATATTAGGAAAATAAAACACTACTAAATATATTTAGTTTTAATATATTTGACCCATTATTAGAAAAAAAAGCAGGAAAAAAGATTAAAGGTCTTTCAGTAATCAATTAATTTTTGATGACTTAAAATGCTTTAGTAAATACTGTTTCTAAAAGCAATTGGATCTTGAAAACACATAGAAATCCCTAGACTGGGATTTTTAGGTAACATCTCATGAAACAACAATCAAAGTGTTAACAAAATTTCAACAAGCCATGCCAACATCTATAGGAATTTGCACTTTTTAGTACAGAAATCCCAAAAACCTAATTAAATATCATTCCCTTATTATTATTCATGTTTATTTTTTCGTTTCTCTTCGATTCCTGTGTTTGTTTTTCAAAGCTTCTACTCTACTTTTTCAACACGAATGCTTAAAAGCCTTTTATTTCATCAAAGATCAATTTTTTCCTCTTCTAGGATTATACTTAGTTTTGCTGAATAGATTATTCTTAATTGTGAGCCTTTATCTTATGCCTCCTGGAATATATCATATTCCAAGCTCTCTTCTTTAGAGCAATGGCTGGAAAATTGTGTGTGATACAGATTGTTAATGCTTAAGGATGAAGTATTGTTTTGTTGTGGTGGTTTTCTTGCCATTAGTGCTTTTTAATTGAGGCAATCACTAAAAAGAACAAGTAAATACCTGGATTTAAGAAGTTGGTAATAAAAGGGAAAGAGAGGAGTGAAAATTAAGCTAATGGCAGAATTGAGTGACATATTTATTTGTTCTCCACCCCCACCAAGATTAGAGAAATATACATGCAGGACAAAGAATATTGCCTAAAGGAGACTAGCTGACAAAGAGTCATAAAAAAAAAAATCACAAAATGTTTAAGCTAAAAAGGACTTTAAAGCTCATCTGGTCCAATCCCTTCCTTTTACAAAGGAATAAAACTAAGTAAAAACTCTCTCATCACAGATCTGTGACGTTTAACACAGGTCCAGAGACTGGGAACAATTAGTTCAATTAATTCCAACAACTGAGTAGTAACCAATCAATTCAGTCCACATATTGTATAAACATAGCTAGTACCAATCTGTCACAAACACTATGGGAATACCCGAAATTTCTATGAGGCTAAAAGCAGCCAAGTACTTATTACAATGACAGATGGGAAGGAAGTAAGCTAAAGGCTGAGCTGTAATGCCTTCATAAGTAGATTAGAAGTGTTCAAGTCCCTTTTCTACATTTCCCTTTATGGGATTTTATTTTATTTTTCCATTGACCTTCTTGTTGCAGTAGAAAGGTAGGCATCTTTTCATATCAAATAAGGAGATTTAGTAGTCTCTTTGGAAGAAGGGGAAAGGACTTATTGTGCTTTTTTCTTTAATTGTTCAAATATTTATCTAATGATACTCAGTAAAATAAGGTAGAAAATGTAGATGCTTTTTAAATATGACTCTGTTATATGTTCTCTAAAATTTTTTGTAGGTGATTTCTCCCCTCACTTTTCCTTTTTTTCTGGATTTGTTAACTTTATCTCTGTACCCTATGATAACTAAAACCAAAATATCTGTTTTTTTAAAACTTTATCAGTAATTGAGACATCAAAGAAATCATGTGATGTAACTCCTCAAAATATTAATCCTGCCCAATATTTTCACTGAAAAATCTTTTTCTAGTCAATGATAATTGCTAGCATTTTTCTTGTATTCTCCAGTTTACAAAGTACTTTCTTTACATCAACCTTATGAGGCAGATATTACAGTTTTACATCTATTTTACAGATGAGGAAATTGACGGTTAGAGAAGTAGGCAAAACTTTCATATGACTTTGAAGTAGCCAAATTCAGGTCTTTGATCATACTAATTAAAAATATTGATAGAAGGCTTTAGAACTGAAATCCAATATTTTACATTTGTGAATTTCCTTCTTATCAAAAAATCCTTTATCATAAAATAATGGTGAATTTTTGGTTATAAGTAAAATAGGACTTTTTAAAATTAAATTTGAGGACTTATTTTATTTAGTTTTATTAATAGAATCTCAGTTGGACTTAGAGCATTTCATTTAATCCTCTCATTTAAAAAATATAATGAATGAAAATCTATTTTCTCTCTATCTCACCTAACTTCCCTTCCAGTGAAAAAGAAAATCTTTGAAAAAAATGTTGATAGTCAAAACAAATTCCCATATTGACTATGTCTCATTCTGTACCCCAGGTCCACAGCCTTTTAGGTGGTATCTAACCCCCCAATTTTAAAGATAAACAAACTGAACCAAGTCAAAAACTTTACAATACTGATTGCTAGATATTCTTGAGCTTTTTAAGTTCCCAAATTTTTGAGAGCCTTTCTTCTTATATTTTTCTTTCTCCTTCCATCCCCTGCATTCTATTACCAAATCCTGTTGATTCTTTCTACACAATAATTCCTGTATGCACGTCTTCCTTCAGACTTTTTTTCACCTCTTTGCCCTTGAAATACTCTACCATCCTAGATGATTTTCTACTGGCAAGAGAATTCTTCTCCAATAAGTATTAGAATGATTCTCCAAAAGTAATGTTAGAGTGATATTACTTCCCTCCTTAGGAAACCATAGTGACTCCCTATCTCATTCAAAACACTTAATCAGGTTTCCATTATTCTTGCTTCTGGAACAAAGAGGATTGCTGCAAAAAAATCAGAATTATTCTGACTTGACCACTAAACATTCATGCTGTCTCTTCTCACTTGAAATATGAATTTTCTTCAGCAGTCCTTTCATTAATCTTTTACTGATCTCCATGAAATACGTTAACTCCTCCCTTCCATCTCCTAACTTCTCCAAATCTCTCAATTGTCTCTTTGTAACTTATTGCATCCTGTTTCTATCAAATGACTGTTTTGTTATTTCTGCCCCATCCCTATTCCTCAAGCAAATCACTTACAGTCTTTTTTTCCAATTGATATAGTAAAATATTTGAATGCCTACTCTGTATAAAGCCTCTGCCTTTCTCCTTAGCTTTCCCATGTGCCAATCCTGATGCCAAAAACCATCCCTTCCTAGAAGCCTTTCCTCATTCTACTTGAATTATATTGTTGACTGTATTGCCTCCCCTAAGTGTGAATGTCTCAATCATATTTACTTGCATGTGTTTTATACAAGTGTAATTTGATTGTTTTGTGTGTATCTTCATCATTTAAGTTACAATGTAAAGTTCTTAAGAGCAAGAATCATGCTTTTCATCATTTTTATGTCCTATTAGTATTCTGCAAAGAAGCAAGTACTCAATAAACTTTAGATATAGACTAATATGCCATCTTCTTTACTGTTGTCTCTCCAGCCTTTGTATGTAGCAAATAATTAATAAATTGTGGGGAAATGAATTTAACCTCCTTCCTTTCAAGTCATTGTGGCATGAAGGTGGTATCAGGTTCCAAAAGATAAGAGAAGGAGATGGGAAAATAGGAGGGAGAGAACCAGCTCCAGTAAACCCTGTCAGGAACAAAAGACTAAGTATGGAACCAGATCCAGAGAGGAAGGGAAGAGAATCAGCATTTAGAACACAGGATCATAAATTTAAAGCTGGGATATCAGAAGTCATTCTAGTCCAAACTCCTTATTTTACAGATGAGGAAACGGTGGCCCAGAGAGACCCTGTGTAAGTCACTTAACATTCTGTCTCAATGTTCTCATCTGTAAAGTGGGGATAAATAACGTATCTACCTCCTGGTTGTTGATCAGATGAGATAATTGTAAAGTACTCAGCACAGTGCCTAATGAATAGTAAGTGCTACACTGCATAAATATTAGGTGTGATGATGTGACCTTGGACAAATCTAGCTAATGTATACACCCTGGGTAGTTTTTATTTTAAAGATACTTTCCTAACAATCTGATTATATAAAATCAGTCCATATAGAGTCAATTTCTGGAGTTTGGGCAAGGAGATGTTGGCATTTTATCTTAATTTAACCAGTAATTCTATCTTTTTAAAATCTATCTATATCTAAAGATCTATGTATAGATAGAGATATATAAATTTTGTTGCTGCCTTTTCTTTTTACATTAGTCAGTGTTAGTTAACCCCTCCTATCCGCTCCTGTCACAGAAGTGATACAGTGAGCCTTTCTGACAGTATATATAGCATTATAGATCCCAACCTCTTTACCAAGAGAATGGTCTTATTCTCTGTTCTCCAGATAATACCTTTTAATAACTATTCCGAATTCAACCTCTTTTTCAGTGTTCTAGTCATTTACATTATGGTGGTCATGGATATTTTTTTTCTGGTCTTGCTTTCTTCACAATATATTGATATATACAAGCCGCCTCGTGTTTCTCTGAATTCTTCAGTCATCACTTCTTATTAAACAATACTTCTGAGCTGTTTCCACTCTTATATTGCAATCTTTTTATGTTTATCATATCCCAAATTGAACTCAACTTCCTCTCCCAAGTTCCCTGTGACTTTCGAAGAGAGTGTGTAAGCCTTTTATCTCCTCAGGGAATGTCCATTTTTTTCTGTCACGCAGCATCAGAAACTGCTGTGCTCTTTACCTCCTTCACTCAGCCAGGTCTTCTTACCTCCACCTGACCACATTTTTGAGACCAGTTTCTCTCCTTTTCAGAAAAAACATGAGGCCCCTGGGTTGTTGTTGTTGTTCTTCTTCTTCTTCTTCACTTCTTACCTCCACCTGACCACACTTTTGAGACCAGTTTCTCTCCTTTTCAGAAAATACATGAGGCCCCTGGGTTCAAACACTCTTTGGGAATCCTTTCTTGTGCCCATTCAATTTATTTTTCTAAGTTCTGACCTTTTACCACTGACGATTCACATTCAACAAACAAAATGGGGTTCTAGGAACTGTGAAATACAAAAACAAAAATGAATTCTTCCCTACTTTCAAGAAATTTACATCCTGTTGCCTGGCTACAAAAGGATTACTAATCTTCAGGAATATTTAGCTCTTTCTGCCTTAGCTGACACTATTTTGCCTGCCAGACATAAACTAAGTTGACAAAATGCTTCTCTAGAATTTGTGTTGTTAATGCCTACCAGACATCTCTTGCCTAGCAAGTTTCATAGTTTTGAGTTCTCCCAACCGATCCTACCTTGTTCCTACCCATACTGGAAACCTGAGGATTATCCTTAATATTTTCATTTAGAAAGGTAGCCTGATGTAGTGAATAGACTATTAAACTTGGAGTCCTGAAGAATTGAGCTCAAATCCTGCCTCAGATACTCAACAGCAGATCGCTTAATCTCTCATAGAATGTTTGTCCACCTGCACAATGGAAATAATGATATTACCTCCAAAGATCTAAGGATCAAATGCAAAGAAGTCTGCAAAAACGTTGTTCAAATGTTAGCTATTATTATTTATCCATTTTTTCACCCTGCCACCAGGTCTTAATGATCTATTTTCTCGTCATTCTCATTTTAACTACCCTAAAGTAGACCTTTTTCACCTCATACTTTATAAAAATAAGTTTCCTACTTAGTCTATCTACATTTTCTCCATTCCATTCCATCCTATGTGCTCATGCCAGATTAATCTTCCTAAAATATAACTCCTCATACCACTGCTCTAGGAGCTACAACAGCTTCCCATTAACAAAGACTTCACAGAAGCTCAAGTCTGATTTTAAAAGATTCTTGGAGATTACTTCCTTATTTGATGGGTGAAGAAACTGACTTTCAGAAAGGCTGTGACTTGCCCACGCTCATCCATTAAGTAAATAGTAGAGCCAGCATAATGTCTGGCACCTAGTACATGCTTAATAATTTTTTCCTATTCATTCATTATACCCTACTGCTTCTTGAGTATCAGCTTTTCTGGCAGCCTGCAGATGAGCTCACTACAATCTATAAATGCTCAATCAAATGGAAGCAAAGGACAAATTTCTGGAAGCTTTAAAAATGAAGTCAAGCATGAAATAAGGTCCTTTAAGCTCAAATGGAGGTGGAGGTGAGGTAGCTCATGGAGCACAGGGTCTCAAAACTATGCAAGTGCTGCTTCCAAAAGCATCCCACAGAAAATGCCTGTGGCTACAAGGATGAGACATCATGGTTAGAAGGGAGGCAATCTCTAAATGCAATCAGAAAGAGAGAACCTATATCACTTTTGGTTATATATCCTAAGGAAATCATAATTGGGGGTGGGGGAAAGGAAAGTTCCATTAATGACAAAATATCTATAGTAGTGTTTTTATGACAGCAAAAGGAAAGGCAAGTAGGGAGACCAACATTCATATCCTGCCTGTGATTCTCATTGGCTGTATGATACTGGGTAAATCAGTCAGTGCCAGCTCTCAAAAACTATGGGTTTCAGAAGTTACTTATAGTCACCTATTTGTATTGATAGAATGAGTTTCTTTACTGGGAGTTCCCCCACATCACTGAATTTACAGATCCAGATTTTTTACAAGTTCCTTTGGCAGCTTTATGATACTGTTGAATAAAAAAAAAATTTATAGAACTGGAAAAGATCTCCAACATCATCTGATCCAATTTGTATCATCCAGGGGCAAATCTCTCCAATGTTCTGGACCAGTCCAGTAATTCAGGATTAGGAATCAAAGGCAATAAAAAATACTAATAAGTCTTAAAATTCAATAAAAACAAGTTTACATGCAATATGAGATTTAAAAGGACAAAACTCCTAATTCAAATGGATGGTGTTTCTCTCCATTTTTGTATTCACCACAACAGCAGTACTGGGTCAAAAAGACCTCCTGTGGAGCAGTAAGCATTCCATCAAATCACCAAATCCCTGGTTCTGAATAGACTAAACTGATTAATCCTTAAGGCAACAAGAAAGTAGGGCCAGTAATTAAGGTCCTAAATTCTTGAACTAACCAAATCCTCCGGATGGTCTCCATGTCACCTTTTAAACAAATCATCCCACCCTGTGTAAAATCAAAGCTTATCCTAGCACAGCCATTCTGCATCCTAAACAGGTCCTTACCTTGGGGAAACATCAGTCAATTAACAAGCATTTATTTTACTCCATGTCAAGGACTCTCTATGCCTCTGATAACATGGCTATTTTTTCCCCAATGAGAAATATCCCTGGTTCAGTCTCAGTTTTAGAGTATTCCTCCATATTGCAATGTCAACATCCCAGATATCTAAGGCTCTTCAGCGATACCTTTACCCGAAGAAAAATCTTCCCACAACAAAATTGTTCCTTGATATATAGGAATCAGCTGATAGACACAAATTTTGGTTGAAGGTTCAAAACAACAGTCTCTGCAGCAACCTCATTCAGAGCATTTTCAAAGCCCTGGTTCTGAGCCCAGCTATACATCTTGAGGGAAGTAGGCATGACAGTAGGTTAGAGAACTAGCTAAGGGAGGAGGTAGGACTCAGTTGTGGCCACATTCCCAGATGATTCCCTCCCTTCATCCATTTCTAGTCTATCAATGAATATTTATTGAACACTCACTATATTATATGCTCTAGCTTTTTCATGTTGGGGAGCCTAGTTTCTAATAGTCTGTGCCTAATGCAGTCTTTGGAGAATGTGGAGCAGGGATGATTGCTGGAGTTTTTTCCAAGGGCCTCATGAAACCTGATTACTCTTAGCTTCACTCTGGCTGGTTCATAAAAGTAACCTTTTGTAGAACTGGTCTCTCAGTCCAGCCCAGCAAGCATCCCCTGCCTTCTCAATGACCTTCTTCCACCAAAGCTTTCTGTGTCTTGGGCAGCCAGGATAGAAAGCCATTCAGGAATGGGATCAGAACCGGCTACCGCACCTGGCCAAAATTAAGTTTAAGATTGTACTCCACAACATCTGCCTCTGGAATTTCCCTATAATGTGTATTGTTTCAGAAGATAACTATAGGAGATTGAAAATGCAGGAACTATGTCATTTTTTCTTCATTTTTTATGAAAATACAGTACTTTGCACACGGTATATGCTATTGGCAACTTTGAATTCTGAAACATGGTTTTCTTTGAGCCATGTCTTATCTAGAATGCTCTCTCTTATTCTGTTTGCTTGTTGATTTTCCACCCATTCTTTAAAGCCCAACTCAAATGGCATCTCCTCTGTGAAGCTTTTTGCATTTAAGTAAACTCCAATTATTTTCATGTGAAATCTTATCTGGCCATGACTTCCTCATCCCACAGAGATTCTAGAACAAGATTATTATTAAAGTTTAAGACTGCACAGATTTTTTTGGTCCATCCTGTATACTGATAAAGAATAAGAAAGTTATATTACTAGATGCTCACTCTACAGACATGGGAATGTCAAACTTTCTTATTAAAATGTCCAAAATTTCCAAAGTCAAATCTATCACATGTAAAAAATGCTAATAACTGTAACTAGTTGAAAAAATATATATCAATTATTTCATGGAGCAAGGAAAAAAATAAAATTAAAAAAAATAAAATCTACAAAAGGTAGATAATAAAACTGTCCTATAATGTAGTAAACATTAAATCAATTTTGTATATCAGGTTTTTTAAAAAATCAATGAAACAGCTTATGCTTCAACACACAGAAGCAAAGGAATACAGTAGTACAGTATTAGATAAACTCCAAGATGCCAGCTACTATAGTAGCTCACTATTTGGCAAAAAATGCAAGAAAACTAGCAAGCGAAGTAGAAGTTAGTTACAGACCATATCTCATACCACATATGCATTTAAATTCCAAATAGATACATGAATTACAAAAAAAGTGATATAATCAGCAAATTAGAAAAGCAAGGAAGAAATTTTCTTGCAGATATAAAAAGGGGAAGAGTTCATGACACAAGAAAGGACAGAAAGTGACAAAACATAAAATAAATAAATTTTATTATCTAAAATTTAGTGTTCTGCACAAACAAACCTGATGCAGTTTAAATTAAAAGAAAAACAAATCAATGAGGGGAATCTCTGATAAAAGATTCATATACAAGATACATTAGAAAATAATTTAAATTTCTAAGACTGAGAGCCATTCCTCCAGTAGACAAATAGCCAAGGATTTTAAAGAGGTTTTTTTTTTTTTTAAAAATCTAAGTTATCAACAACATAGAAAAATGGTCCAAATCATTAGATAAATACAAATTAAAGCAATTCTGAAATTTTACCTCTCATTCATTGACAAAGAGAAAAGGATAATAATATTAAAGTGGCTGTGGGAAAAGAAGCACACTAATGCATTGTTGACAAAACTGTAAATTGGTTCCGTCATTCTGAACAGCGATTTGAAACGGCCTCAAAAGTTACTAAACTGTGTATATCCTTTGACCTAGCTTTATCACTAGTAGGTTTAGATCTGAATGAAATTAAAGAAAAGGACTCATACATAAAAATATTTATGGCAGATTTTTTCAGAGTAGCCCAAAACCACCAGGAGTGGCCACCTATTAGAGAATGGCTAAACCAGTGCTTTTCAAAATGTGGGCTGAGGCCCCTTTGGAGAGTCTGAGAGAGCAAAATTATTTCCATAATGCTAAGATAATTTCATTTCTAATACAATAAATCAATACATATAATCTGCACAAACAAAAACTCTTTCAGGAATAGTCAATCATTTTTAGGAGGGGTCCTGAGACCAAAACCTTTAAAAACTGCTGAGCCAAACAAATTATGGCATGTGAATGTAATGGAATATTATAGGACATAAGAAATGATGAAATAGACTGTTACCAAAGAAACTTGGAAAACATGAATGAATTGCTGCAGAGTGAAGCAAGCAGAATTAGGAAAACAATTTATACAGAGGCAAAAAAAAAAAAAACCTTTGGAAAAAAAATTAACTTTGAAAGACTTTAGAATATAATAATAAACAAGTCCAGAGAGAATGAAGAAACCACTACCCAACTCTTACTAGAGTTGATGGACTTAAAATTAATGAAATACATATTTGAGGACATGACTACTATGGGGAATTTGTTTTCGTGATCTTATGGATATTTGTCACAAGAGTTTTCTTTTATTGGGGGGGATAAGGAGGGGAAATTTGGAGGGAAAGATGATAAGTACTTCTGAATGTAAATATACTTTTTTAAAATCACAAAACCATAAAATTTAGATTATCTGATATAGAGTTTTCCCCTCCACTATATTCATTTATCTCCAGTCATCTGTTGTTTGGGGCTATGTAGAGACAAGTAGTGCATTGAGCAATTAGTTTCTGAAAATTTAGCCAGCAGAAAGCTAGCTGAATGAAAATGATAGCACTCCTTTTTTCACCTCTATGTAAAGGAATTTTAAATATTTTTGTGTTATGAATTCCATTATTAGTCTAATAAAACCTATGGATCTCTTAGAAATGTTTTTAAATGCTTAAAGTAAAATACATAGAATTACAAAAGAAAGTAATTATACTGAAATACAATTACCAAAATATTTTTTAAAACAAGTTCATAAATGAGAATCATATAAATAGCTTTCTTAGTGGGGGGAGGACCTAGAAGAAGAGAATTTGGAACGCAGTTGATTTTTTGTTGTTGTTTTTAATGAGGGGCTAAATAAATAAAGGGAAGTTCCCGGACCCCAGGTTTAGAACCCTTGCTCTAATCTTTCTTTTGTGGTCCCATCACTTATCAGTTGCCATGGATATAATTGTCATCTCTACACAAACAACTCCAAGATTGCTAAATCTAAACCTAGTCTTTCTCCTGAGTTCCAGTCCTGTATGTCAACATCAGGCAAAACATTTCAAAATGAATGTCCCATAAGTATCTAAAACTCCATCTTCCAAAACAGAACTCATTCTCTTGTCCCTCAAAATTCACCCCTTTCTTTTTTTATATAGTGACTTTTTATTTTTCAAAACACATGCAAAGATAGTTTTCAACATTCATCCTTGCAAAATTTTGTGTTCCAAATTTTTCTTCCTCCCTTCCTTTCCCCTTTCCCTAGACTGAAAATAATCTAATCAAGGTTAAACAGGTGCGATTCTTCTAAACAAATTTCCACATTTATCATGCTGCACAAGAAAAATCAGTTCAAAAAGAAAAAAACAAGCAAATAACAAAGGTGAAAATACTATGCTGAATCCATCCCTCTTTCAAACTTTCCCCATTACTTTTAAGGGCATCACTAGCCCTCCAGCCACCAAAATGCATAATCTTAGTATCATCTCATATCCTCATCTCACTCACCCCATAAATTAATCCAGTTGCCAGATATGATCATTTTTATCTCCTCATTGTGAGAGGAATGTATTCATACAATTCTTCTCCACTCACAAAATAATCACCCTCAGTAAACAGCTTCATCAGCTCTCACCTGCCCTCTTCCAGTATTCTAATAGGTTTCCCTCACTCAAGTTTCAACACACCCCAATCTGACACAGCTGCCAAAGTGAAATTTCCTAAAGCACAGGTTTGATCACTTCACTCTCCTAGTCAATTAACTGCAGTGGCTGCCTATTATCACTAGGATTAACTATAATTTCCTGAGTTTGTGATTTAAAGCCCTTCACAATCTAGAACCAATTTACCTTTCTAGCCTCATTTTGGATCACTCCCTTTTATGAGAACACTACCTTCCATCTCCTTGTCTTTGCTTTGTCTGTTCCCCATGCCTGGAATTTACTCTTGTAACCTCTGCTAACTAAAGGAAATCTCCTAATATTCTCAGCTGTTAATGCTCCCTCCCATCTCCTTGGATCTATTTTGTATCTATCTGTATGGATCTATATAGGGTAGGGAAATAATAAGAGCATCCAGCCTGAAGTCAGGAAGATCTGAGTTCAAATCCACCCTCAGACACTTACTAGCTGTGTGACTCTGGGTCACTTAACCCTTTTTGCCTCAGTTTCCTCATCTGTAAAATAAACTGGGGAAGGAAGAAAACTCCAAATGGGATCACAGAGTCAAACACGACTGAATAACAAAAATATATGTACAGGCTGTCTTCCCAATAAAATGTGAACCTATTGAAAAAAAGAAATTATCTCTGCCCCCCCCCAACCCTACCTACATTGTGCCTGGCACACAGTAGGTACTTTTAAAATACTTGTTAATTGGAGATGGTGATAACTAACATATATATATGAGCAAAATCACAGTATATAAAGATCCAAACTTGGATTCTGGAAGGTCTGAGTTCAAATTTCATTTCTAACATGTCTATTTTGTGAGCCTGGGCAAGTCGATTTCTCTCTGGTCCGGGACAACTATCATCATCAGAACAGTTGCTGACATGCATTAATAGAAATTTTTTTCTTTGCTGGAAGTTTCCTACATCAATGAAACCAAAATCCAGATAAAAATATAGCTAATGACTGTGTATTGCTTTAAATCAGGGTTTGGTTTTTTACATAATTTCATTTAATTCATTTACTACTATGAAAAAAAATTTTAGAATCTGTTCCTATTAACTTTTTACCTATCGTTTTCCTTTTTCAGTACCATTCCACATAAAAGATGTGCGATCAGACATTTTTGGTTAATGTATTTGGATCCTGTGACAAATGTTTCAAGCAAAGAGCTTTGAGACCAGTTTTTATCCGATCTCAACAACTCAGCTACTGTGCAGTATGTGTGGCATTGGTAAGATACCAATTTTTATTAAATATTTCTGGACTTATAAAATAAAGGTATGAATTTCTATTACATATAGCCTTATAATTTCATTTAATTCTATTAAATAACCATTTATTAAGTACCTATCTGTCAGAAACTGTGCTATCTGTAAATAAAAATATACTTTATGCTTCATCTAGAGATAGGTAGGTGATATAGTGGATAGAGCACTGGATTAGGAGGACCTGAGTTCAAATGTAGACACTAGTTGTTTGAACCTTTATCTACCTCAGTTTCCTCATCTGTAAAATGAGGATAATAATACCCACTTCTCGGGATTATTGTGAGGATAAAGTTAAATAATATTCAAAAAACTTTGCAAAAAAGCTATATAAATACTAGTTATTCGTTATTATGGTCAACATTTTCTTTTCTCTCAACTACTTATATTCGGAATATACAGCAAGACTGAGTGGGAAAAATGTTCAATAAACATAACCCTGTTTGATGAATTTTGAAAAGTAATGCCAGTAAAATCCTAATAATCCTTTGTTCTTCATGAGAAATTTTATTCTCATCTGAAAAATGAAGATTGAAGTTCCTAAGAATGACAGTTAGCTGAGTGCTGAATGAAAAAAAAGGGACTTTAAGCACCTAAAGATTCCTTTCTAGATAGCTTAGGAAAATGATTTAACCTCTTGATATTATTATATACCTGGAAATAAGAATTCACAAATACACATATACCTACAGGAATCTCATAAAAGAAAAAACTTCTGCATTGTAGAAGGGTTATCTCTTAGAGAGTAACAATTAACCCAAAAATATTTTCAAAATTTCTGAAGAAGGGAGAGTCAGAACTAATTATTTTCTTAAATTTAGAAAAGACAATTCAAAGAAACTTGTTATAGTGGCTAGAGAGCAAGCCAAAGAAATGAGAGAGCCTCAAATAAAGTACTTCCTCTGACATAGGTAATGGCTGATTACCCCAAGCAACTTTCCAAGATGGGGTTCTTAACATTTTTGTATTACAGACTCCTCTGGCAGTCTGATGAAACTTAAGGACTTCTTAACAGAATAATATTTGCTTCTAACATTCATAATCAGAGGAAATGCTAATTTTCAATTAGAGATTAGTGAATATAAAAATGTTAATTTTTTTTCCCATCCAAGCTTGTGGTTCCATAGATCAGATCTCAGTGAAGAACCTGTGTTCTGTTTTCATATTGCACAGCAGATATTGACTTGCACTAATGAAAGGTACCCCTGATATCATCAAATCACAGATTCGGTGTAAAAATAAAAAAAGTTTTAAAAATAGAGAAAAACAGTTCATTTTTCCTCTATCCAGTTCTGGTTTGCTATTTACTTCTTCCACCTAACAATAAGTATGATAAATAAATGAATTAATAATAATAATGGTTCATATGATATGTCAAAATAATCCTATAGAATAGGCTACATATTAGTGTTCCCATTTCGTGGTGAAGAAAACAGATTGAAAAATGAAGTGATTTCTCACATAAGTTGTTACAATCAGAGTTTTCATTCAAATGCCAGTGTCTCAATGCCAGGTCTTATGTTTTTCTCACTTTGCCATCCTGACTCTCAAGGTATAATTTTATAAAATCACAAATAATTACTGCATAATTTCAAAAAATATATATACTTTAAAAAATATTTTATTCTGCATTCGGCATTCAAAAAATTCTGCAGTTGTTGTTGTTGTTTGTCCTTTGTTCTCAAAGAGAACCAAGACATCAGGGAGATGATGCCAGGACATGCAAGTGAGCTGGATTTCAAATACAGTTTAAGAACATGATAGTGACACTGGCATAGGTGCCCTGGGTCTGGAGGAAGAAGATCAGGGTCTATGTTCTAACCCTGTTGCTGACTGGCTATATGGCTTTGAGCAAATTGTTTCATTTCTGTCATTATTTTCATCAAGTTTGCAATTTGCAGGGACTAGACTAAGGTGACCTTGAAAGTCCATTCCAAATTAGATACTCTCTAGAACAAATATTTAACCCTAACAAGTGCCAACATAATATAGCATAGTTGAAAAAAGAACCAGGCTTAAAATCAGAATTATTATGTATATTTATTAACTTATATTTTATTTACATCATATGTATCTCTTACATTTTTTATAATAGAGCAGGTCCCAGCTCTCATATTTATTATGTATAATTGTGAGCACAATACTTAACCTCTGAATTTCAGTTTCTCCAAATGACTATATTAACAAGTGCCTTAAAAGACAAAAAGAAAGTCTATATACATGTAAATGATTATTTGTACATACAGCATACGCTTAATATATAGTTTAAGGAAGCAAATATTTTTTTTAAAAAAGTAATAACCATCCATATGAAGGAGTTTTGGTTATGACCTTTAAGTCTGAAATTACTTTAAGAACTATGAAAATGAGATTCTATTTGAAGGACATTTTGTTCAAAGTTTTGCTTCATTGGCTATGTCCTACTTCTAATCTATTATGAAAACAGGGATATTCAGGTCTTAAAATAACTCTACTTTCTGGCAGGCTTAATGTCCTTCTTGCTATTTGTTAACTGGGTTTATTAAATGCCTTCCCCTGTGTATACAAAGAGCATAGGAACCTGGAGTATTCTTTTAAACAGATATGCCACAGAACCTAGTCCTGATCCTTCAGATACAAAATGAACCACAGATGTTTACAAATATATCCTGACATATTACTTTGTTTTTCATTTCACTCAAATGTTGGAAAGGCTATACATTTACAATCTCAAAAAAGGACTTCTTTTTATAAACTGATATTTAACCAAATTACTATGATGCCTCATCATTAGCTGTTTGATCCCTGAAAGTCAATCCTGGAAGCTCAGCTTCAGTCCGTCATACACAATTTTCATTTCCTATAGGGACTATTTTACCAGTGAGTCTAGCAAATAGCATTTATTAAATGTTTACCATGTACCAAGTATATGCTAAGCTCTGGATATATAAAAAAATGAGGGGAAAATAGTCCCTGCTTTCAAGGAGCTCATCTTTCTGAGTTCAAATCTGCTCCTGAGACATTTACTAGCTGTGTGACCCTGGCCAAACCACTTTACCCCGTTTGCCTTAGTTTCCTCATCTATAAAATGAGCCAGAGAAGAAAATGGCAAAACACTCTAGTATTTATGCCAAGAAAAGCCCAAATGATGTCATAAAAAGTTGAATATGATTGAAAATTACAACAAAAAAGAGCTTATTAAATGGAGGAGAAGGAATGATCAAATTTGTATTTTAAAAAGATCAACTTGACAACTGAGTGAAGAATAGATTCTAAGTAGAGGAAGACAAGTAGTAGATAGACTAACCAACAGATTATTGCACTAGTCCAGTCATGAGGCAATAAGGTCATATACCACAGTGATTGCACAGGATATCCTCAAGGATTTGACTTTTGGAGGCAGATCTCCTCAAAGGAAGAATCTGTTGATAAGTTTCCCTGACACATATCTCTCTCCACTCCAGTTGTCAAATTGGTCTTCCTGAAAATACTGGTGTAACCCTTCACTCATCCCACCTCTTCCTGACCCCTACTATCTAATAAAAGTATAAAGACTCCCTAATAGGAATCCAAAAACTATCAAAAGTTTCTCAATGAATGAAAACTGACTTTTTATGTTTAATCTTGTGTCACATGTGCTACATTTTTCTCTAGAAAGTGACAAAAATGGAGGAGGTTGGGGTTCCATAAAAGAGCTCAAAGAAATATAAAGCCCTAAGGGAATATACAAATACAATAAACAACTCTTGTTCTAGAGAAATTAGCCTCATGACTCAGACAAGGAAATATGAATCACATTGGGAAGGAACCCTGACAACCTCTACCTTAAGATCTCCAGTAACAAGAAGCATCCCATTCTACTTCTGAACAGCTGTGATTATTGCACCTAGTTAAATTAGTATTTCTACAATAGAGGAGTTGGGAGGGACCTCATAGAGCATCTAGTCAGAACAGCTTCATTAACAGAGATGAGAAAACCAAGGCCATTTACGCTTCTTAAAAAAAAAATTAAGGTTTTTTTCTCCCAAGGGGAAGGATGTCACGGGTTCCAGTAGACATAGGAAAGGTAATGCTTAATAAAATGTGCGATACATACCTTACCCTGAAAAAACAGATAAAATAGCTATTCAATTGGACTATTATTTTGATAATTTTAGGCAAATTAATTTACACTTTTCCCGTTCTCTCCAGACCCTAATCCCCTGATCTGTTAGTTCTCATTCTTGGAGTTTATAAGATCAAAATTTAGAATTGGAAAGGAGAACTGCTAGGTAACACTCCTTATATAATGGATGAGGAAAATGAGGCACAGTTAATTAAATTATTTTCTTGAAGTCATACAATTAAGTCGTATAGACAGAATTTGAAAATAGGTCATCTGACTTTAAATCTAGGGCTCTTTCCACTATTTCATATAATTTTTAAAATTTGCAACATTGCCCATTTTTTCTCTCCCTTCTGTCCTATTTCATCTCATCTCATCCCATCCCATCCCTACTATTCCCCTCTGAAGACTATGTGTGACTTTTGGAGGATTGAGGGAAATCACATCCCAGCATTTTCCATCAACATGTTCATACATGTGAAATCCAATTACCACAAACATTAGTGTCATCTGGAAAAGTAATGTAAAAGTTGGATGGCTTAACCCCTCCTTTGATCACCTTGGAGAAAAGGAAAGAGTTAATTCCTTGAAGCCCATGACTGTTTTGGCTTTTCCTTTGTACCTCCAGCTCCTAGCACAAGACCTGACACATAATACAGGTCTGATAAATTCTTGAGGGTTTTTTGGTTTTGTTTTGTTTATTTATTTGTTTGGTTTTTGCTGAGGCAATCGGGGTTAAGTGACTTGCCCAGGGTCACACAGCCAGGACGTGTTAAGTGTCTGAGACGGTATTTGAACTCAGGTCCTCCTGACTTCAGGGCTGGTGCTCTAATCCCTGCACCACCTAGCTGTTCCCGAATTCTTGTTTCTTGGGCTGTTGACAGATTATACATTAGAAGACCCCAGGTCTCGCCTTTAGCACAAACTGATTACTCATCTCCTCACTGTCCCCCCAGCCAGGTGTGTATGGGGAGGGGGTGGGGAGGAGAAGGGAAACTAACAAGATAAGTGCGGGTCCCTGATATCAATGGCCCCAGTGACCCATTAAGTGAATTTTATTTCTTACTCAACATTAAGACAACTACTGAACCTTTTATGATACCCGCTTGTATCAAGACATTTCTCATCAACTCTTGTCTGCTCCATCCCTTCGTACAGCAGAGAGAAACCAGGGACCCAAAGTGGTCCTTCCTCCCTGGGTACCACGCCCGGGGCGTGGCTGGAAGGGAGGACCTGAGTCGGAGGTCACCTCCCCGGCACCTTCGGGGGCAACCCGGCCGTTCCCAGCCTCCTCCACTTCGCTAAGCAACCCGAGTCTGGGGAAGGGCCGTCTCCCCAGGGACTCCGGGGCAGCCTGGAGGAAAAGCGGCTCCCCATCCACGGGCAGCGTCACAGTGACGGGAAAGGGAGGAGGGAGGGAGGAAGTAGAGGCCAGTCGCTCAGGGAGACAGCAGCTGGAGCTGCACTAGCCACAGCATCAGCATCAGCCCCCGCCCTCCCTCCTCCCACTCCTGTTCTCCTCCTTCTCCTCACCTCTCTTCTCTCCTCTCTCCCCCCCGCTGGCCCCGCGACCCGGAAAGATGGCAGCCGAGGGGCTGCACGAGAACGAGACCCTGGCATCTCTGAAGAGCGAGGCCGAGAGCCTGAAGAGCAAATTGGAGGAGGAGCGGGCCAAGCTGCACGATGTGGAGCGTGAGTGCACGGAGCCGGGCCCAGGATGGGCGTGCGTGCAAAAGGCTGGGGAGCTGGGCTGGAGGGGGATGGGGATGCTGGGGGGAGGGTCTAGGGATCAGGGGCTGGGGTGGAAAAGGAGGTAATGGCTGTAGCTCCTGCTGCTGGATGGATTTCCCTGGACCTCCTGCCTGCTCTGAGAGCAGGGTGTTGTTTTTTTTTCCCCTGGGTGGAGAACTCAGCTGGGTAAACAGGAAAGGCTCGTGCCCTTTGATAGGGAGAGAGGGCAATCTGGGAGCGTAGGGAAGGGATTGAGCGCTTACAGCTTCTTGTCCTTGGCAGGAGATTTTGAGGAAAGAGACGACAGTGTCCCTCCAGGGGACTGTCCTGGACGAAACGAAGCCTGTTGATGCTTTGAAAACAGGTTACACTCCCTTTGACACCCCCCCTTCCCAAAGGAGTTCCCTTGGGTACCATTCTCATTTCCGAACTCTGCCCCAATAGGAGACCTGCTGAGAGAAACATCATTTGCTCACCCTAGGGGTCATCGAAAGGCAGGAATGAATGCCCGCCTGAGGCTGCCTCTGTGATTTACATTCTTTTCTGTGACCTACAAAATGTTTATGAAAGTCATATTTGGCTTGTGACTGTTGTGGTTAAAATAGCCCTCCCGAAGGGACTTATGTGGAAAATTTTATATACCGGTAGACTCGTAAATAGTGCTGGGGAATACAAAAATGTCAGTAACAAAATCAGAGAATTGAGAGAGAGTTTCAACAGGGACCCAGTGGCCAGAAATAGGAACCCACCTCTCAAATACCAGTGTGGTCATGGCCCTTTGTTCCTAGACATACAGCCACTGACCATGCCAAGCTAGTACGTTAATGTGTTTTGAGTTGAGAACCTGAATTCCTAAATTCTTTTGGAGCCCTCTCCCCCAATTCATTCTGATTATGGGTCAGTACTATTGTCTTCCTCAGTAGCTGATTCCAACCCCCAGAGCATCCATAGCTAAGGAAAAATTGCTACAACTCATCCCTTAACTTAAGAGATTAAAGTTATGATTGTTCTTTTCCTAGAAGAATGGCAACCCCACCATGATCTTTGTAATCTTTGTATATATAGTCTTACATATTTTAGCAGTAGCTGGGCTTCTGATACCTTTTTTCCTTTCTCCCTTCAATGGCCTTTCCTTTGCTTTTGATTTCAAAAAGAAAATAGAGGATGGAGAACTCACTTTGGGATTGTTTTGTTTTTATGGGGCAAAGATGGAAAAAAAAATTACCAGTTTCTGAAATGTAAAGCTGGCTGAATTAGGACTGAAGCAGATGTTTCAGAATAATAAAACTGTAGTTTTGTTAGATGATAAAGTAGGAGAATAGAATCCTGTAAATATATGCAAATACTATTCATCACTAACAGATTTCAAGACAGGTCATCTATGACTGAGCCAATTAGGTGACTATTTTAGAAATTCTCTTGGATAAGTCAATTTCCTATGACCACTTTCTCTTTTGGCAAGGAGTTTTTGATTCAGGAAGACTTTAGAAAGATGTTCTTTTCTACCAACTTTTCAAGTCACTTTTGTGACTTGCACAAAGATGATTCCAGAAAAACATTATCTTCAGACTGATCTCCTTTACTCAAAAAAGCACAGGAGTACCCTACTGCTTTAAGTATCAAGATTTTAGCCCTAACTTCAAGGTCCTTTACACTATGGCTCTAATTTATTACTACCTCTTCTCATAGTTTGTATGTGTATATGTGTGTGTGTGTGTGTGTGTGTATAGGTGTCTTTATATGTGTGTATATGTATATGTGTAGGTGTCTTTAGGTATATGTATGTAAACATGTGTCTATGTATGCATGTATAGACACACATACTTATGGCTCCTATTTCTCTCCTGTGTACTTTGGGCAAGTTATATTTATCAGTTTCTTCATCTATAAAACAAGAGGATTAAGGTAGATGGCATCAAGGATGCTTTGTAAATCTAGGAACCTGTGAACTTACTCCATTAAGACTAGACCACCATCACCTAACAACCTCCTACACTTTCCTACCTATAGGACTTTGATAATGTATCAAAGTTGGAAGGAATCTAAGAGGCTCTGCTATAGTACAATCTATATCCAAAAGTAGGAGGGGACTCATTGCCTGCCAAGGTAGTTTATTCCATGTTTTGGATAGCTCTGATTGTTAAATTTTCCTCTTTGCCCATTCCATAGCCTTGTTGTTGTACCAGTCCAGTCAGTCTTCCATGGGAGAATCATTCAAATATTTAAGTTAGTTAGCTTGCTCTTATTATGTCTTTTCAGAAAACTTATGTTCTTTTTTCTTCATACCTGGAATCTTCCCTTGTCAAAATTTTCACCATTCTTGAAAACCCATTTCAAATACTACCTCCTTCATGAACAGATTCCTCTCTGAATTCCCATGCAATTTTTCCTCTTTCTTATTACACATCACATTTTGCCTTTTGTAGAATACAATTATATTATGCTTGGAAGACTCAAATAAGAAGAGAGGAGGAGGAGTTGCATCAGTGGGAGCAGTATTGATGAGGTTAGTGGCAGTGCAGAGAATTGTGGAAATCCTCTTTTGGTCAGAGGTGCAGGTTCTTCATAAAAGAATTCACAAACCTGAAGAGTTTTAGATGGCAAAAATGGAAGTTTGTTGTTGGTTAGGAAGCCAGTTTTACTAAGAGACTGACTTCCTTAGTGGCAAAGTCCTATTAGGGAAATGGAGGCTGGCATTGAGAAGATAATGCCTTCTCAGCAGGCAGGGTCCTAGCAGCTATACCAAGGGACAAGGCATAGTCCTGCTTTGGATATTCTGCAAAGAAATGAGTAAAAGGAAACCTATTTTATGACCAGCTCTTGGCTGGGGGCGGGGGGAGAGGGGACTGGAGAGCCTCAGACCAGGATTTTTCAATTGAATGTGAAATCTTTTTTGTGACTTCCCAAAAGATCAATAGGAGTTTGATTTGCCCTTGAATGATATTGCTTATCTCCCTCTTGAGAGGATGTGAAACTATTTAGAGTCTGGGTTTTTGCAGATTAAAGGAGATATGGTTTTTGTGATTTTACAAGATTTTTACAGAGTTCACTCAGGTCATACAGAGTTCACAATGTGGACTAAATCATGGATCAGTCAGTCAACAATCATCACTTAAGTGCTGACTATGCTAAGTTCTGGGGAATACAAAAAAAAGATACAAAAAGAATATATTCATTTGTACAAGATACTCTGTACCTTTGCACTTTTTCTTTTCATCAGGAAATGAAGAGCTCTTTATAGTCAATCTATCAACAAACATTTATTAAGAGTTTACTATATGTCAGGAAAGTGTTTTAGCTACTGGGCATGCAAAGATTAGAAAGTGAGGTAATTCCTGCCTTCAAGAAGCTTACTCATTGGGGATAAACATCTCCAATACTTGTGCAGCTATTTCAGTCATGTCTATTTCTTACCCATTTGGAGTTTTCTTGGCAAAGATAACTGGGAATTTTTCTTTCTTTGGGGGGGAGGGGGGAAAGAAAAGGAAGGGGAGAAGGAAAAGGGGAGGAGAAAGTCAGATAGAGGAGGACAGAAGATAGATTTTCATTAATTGAAAAAATAAAGTTGAATTTTTAAAAATCAACATCCTTTATCTTCAACAAAGAGAAGATCCAATTCAGTTCCAATTGATCAATGATGGACAGAATCAGATAAACTCAGAGAAGGAACACTGGGAAATGAATGTGGACTACTTGCATTTTTGTTTTTCATCCCAGGTTATTTTTACCTTCTGAATCCATTTTTTCTTGTGCAACAAGAGAACTGTACGGATCTGTACATATATATATATCTAGGATATACTTTAACATGTTTAACATGTATAAGACTGCCTGCCATCTAGAGGAGGAGATGGAGGGAGGGAAGGGAAAAGTTGGAACAGAAGTGAGTGCAAGGGACAATGTTGTAAAAATTACTCATGCATATGTACTGTCAATAAAAAACTATAATAAAAAAAATCAACATCCCTCCTAAATATAGGTGCCTAGAACTGAGCACAATGATCCATATGTAATCTGACCAGGGCAGAAGACAGTCAGACCATAGCTTCCTTATTTCAGCATGTTCTCTCTCTCTTTCTCTCTCTTAATGTAGCCTACGATTTCATTACCTTTTACCATCCCTTATTACATTTTTGATTCATATTGAACTTGAAGACCACCTAACTCACCCCACCTAAATCATTTACCCCACCAAATTCTTTCAGACAAACTGCTACCTCCCAGGTTCACTCCAACCATCATCACCATCAGTCTGGTATTCCTGAAACTTGTTTCTAGGTAAAATTTATCCCAACATAGCTCTATGATGTAACAAGATAAGTGCGCTAGAGAGTGAAAAATAAAATGCTATGTGAAAGCAAAGGGTAAAGTTATTATTGACTGGACTGATAAAAAATAAGCTTTTTGGAGGAATTAACTTTTGAGTTGAACTACTTAAATGGACAGAAATTAAATGAGCTAAGAGAGGAAAGGGAAGATTCCATCCATAGGGAATAGAGAGTATGGTAGAGCTATTCAGGAAGCAAAGGTTTGTTCAGTTCGGTTGGAGCAAAAAAAAAAAAGTAAAGTGAAGCTAGAGAATAGGTGTTGGACAATTTGTTGATAGAAGGGAACTATTGGGGAATTTTTTATTTTTTAAGCAGATTGACTAACATTTTTCAGACCATAAAGTGTTATATAAATGTGAGCAATTATTATTGTAACCAAATATGTAAATAAAACGATTATTCTGGCCAAAGTGTACATTTATATTACAGCCAGGAAAAATCTTTTTTGGAATTTATTCATGGAAAATCTAAAAAATGCCCCCTAAAAAGAATAGTAAAGCCTAAACATGAAGTAGGAATTCTATTTTTCCTCATTTAAAATATCTGGTTTATCCAGGAAACAAGCCCAATGAAATCATTTTATATGTAAAATTCATTAATCTTAGGTTAGTTTATCAGTGATCTTATAGAACTGGAAAGTAGGACATTAGATATTTTTATGACATTTCACTTGTATATTTAATAACATTTATATTTTTCTTATTTAAAAAAACCCTTGGGTTTTTTTTTTTTAAATCATGAGGTCCATGATTACAAAATGATCAGTAAATAACAGATTAATTCCTGGCTAAAGATACCAAATCCTAATGAAAAGGACAAGCTTTCTCTAAAGTAGAATGCCAGAAGTGGAAGGGACCACAAAGATCATCTTCCGTTTTGCTCACTTAAGAGGAATTGAAGTGAATTGTTCTGATATGGCACAGTGGTTGGCCCAGAACTAGAAACCAAGTTGTTCAACTTTTGTACTTTAGTTCATGTTTTGTGATTTGAATATGGGCAATGGACATCTTTAAAAGTGTATAAGAGTGGTTGAGAGAGAACTCCCATCCTAAAGGTTCTGATTGACTAACCTGCTTCTGGGAGCCAGGGATCCTACTTGTCGGCACTTCTTTCTCCTTCCCTAGGCATATAACCAAGTCAGATTGATCCATTCCATTGCCTTGTAACGCTATTGACTGTCCTGAACTCTACTATTCTATTAACAAGTTCTGACACAGTCTCATTCTCATCTTCCCTATAACTTTCTATGTGGGAACACTGTGAGTGGATGAGACAAGGTATGTTTAAAAGGGACATGCAACTACAAGTCATGAATCCCAAAAGATATCTTTTAGAAAAGGAAAAGGACCTATAATGTACAAAAATATCTATAGCAGTTCTCTTCTCAGGGCAAAAAATTGAAAACTGAGAGGATGCCCATTAATTGGGGAATAGCTGAATAAATTGTGGCAGGTGATTATGATGGAATATTATTGTTCTATGGGAAATGTTGAGCAAGATGCCCTCAGAAAAATCCTCCATGAATTCAAGCAAAGTAAATTGTACTGTGTACAGAATAGCAGTGTATGATCAGCTATGAAGGACTTTGCTATTCTCAGCATTACAATGATTCACAACTACTCTGAAGGACTTATGATGAAAAATCCTATCTATACCACAGAAAGAACCGATTGTGTCTGAATAAAGATTGAAGTATAAAAAAAAGAAAAGAGACACATGCTCTGCCTGCTTCAAGCGCCTTCCTGCCATACTAAAAATGTACCTTGTCTACTCTGCACTAGGAAGATAATCCAGCTTTGAATGACTTGACCACTCCAACCCTCTCCCCGACAAAAACTATGGGCATAACTGAGTGCCTGTTTTTTTTTAACAGCTGTAACATTAGTGGTATCTAGGATTTGAGGAGGTTTAGAAAAACAGCTCCACGAAGACTGGGAATCCACAGAGGAATAGGAAAAGAATACTGCATGTCTCAAAACTGGTATATTCCTTCCTGTCAGGAAGACACTTCCTCCAATTCCCAAGGGACTGTTGTTAAGTGAGATGACCCATGTCTTATTCAGTTATGCTGTTGTTTCAGTATCTCCCTATTAAGATTGATGATTGTTTACTCCAAGGAACTTATACAGGGGACTGTCTCCAGGTCTTTCTATTAACCTTTGGAAACATGTCTAAATTACATGTTTGTTACTATCCAAGAAGATCTACCACCTAATCCCAGCTAGGAAGTATCATCCAAGGCATGTTTAAAGAAGCATTCCAGAAATGTTCCCATTAATGTATACTGAGATAACTAAAAATCAGAATGAGTGTCAGAGATAACTGGGATAGAACAAATCCAACAATATAAGTTATTTCCCCGCAAGGTTCCTATCACATCTCCTTCAGCACTTAACACAGAGTACCTGGCACAAAGTCAGTACTTAATAAATGCTTGTTAATTGATTGATTCAGCAATCACTTTTACCAAGTTGTTCTGAATTAGGCCCAAAGTTTCAGTTTTCCATGTCATTTCTTTCACCATTTGAAGGATGAAATTATCATGAAGGCAAGTTAAGAAATTATTAGTGATTCAGCTTTTGGCAATTTATGACTAGATCATTTATGCTCCTTCATCACCTACTCCTAAACTGAAAGATTGCTCTAATATATGTGTGTGTGTATATATATATATATATATACACACACATATATATATGTATGTATATATGTGTGTATATATATGTACATGTATGTATGTCTGTGGGTATATATGTACATGTCTGTGTATGTGTGTCTCTATGTGTACTTATGTATATGTATGTGTATATATATGTATGTATGTCTATGTCTGTTTGTGTGTGTGTGTGTGTGTATAACTCCATGAGAAGTTTAGGCTATACATCACAACCCTCTCTTGCATTTCCTTCTTCTGTTCAGATGACCTGTAGAAGTAGTGTCAAACTCAAATAGAAAGGGATTTAGAGGTCACTGAGCCAAACATAAGGATCCCTGCCATTGATGATTGACTTAGAAAATCACATATTGACATTATCTATCTTCTATTGTATTTTTATTTATTTGTTAAATACTTCTCAATTATGTTTTAATTTGGTTCTCTATGTTTGATATCTCTGGCTTATATTGTATAATTATAAAACAATAATATAATTTCTGTTTCTCCTTGGATTGATTTTTAACCTAAATATTCACCATACTTTCATTCTCCTTCTCTGTCATACTTCATGTAGATGAGTAGGAATGGAAATTATGAGGGAGTAGTATTCTAGAAGCCAAGGAAAGAAAGAATGTATTAAATGTTCTTAAAAATTTGAAGAGACATTTTGCTTTTAAATATTTAAACTCACTGGTAATTTTTGTGGAGAGCAATTTCAGTAGAGTGGTTGAGGTAGACTCTCCATTGCAAAGTTTTACAGTAGGGGATATTTGATTAGAGTTATAAGCATAAGGAAAACACCCAGCAAAGAGGAAGATATTAAAAATGAACAAGAAAGGAAAAGATTGATGGGTAAAGTTCTTAAAGAATGGATAAAGGGAAAGGAAAAGATCAAAGGTATAAATAAAGGACATTTAGTTAGAAGAAAAGCCACCCTATTCTGAGATGGAAGGAGGAAAGAAAGGGGAAGATATTGAAGTTAAGTGACTACCAAGCATGTCTTTGTATGGAACCATTTATTTAAGATTCTGGGCATTTGTGCTCATGTTTGTTTTTAAAGGTGGTTCCTAGAAGGGGAATCCATCAGGAGGTCACTCTCCCAAAAATTGTTTATTTTATAAATATATATATACATATATGTCACTGATATTCATCTCATTAATGGCTTTTTCCTTTTAATTCTTTAATTCAAAGGAATTAAGAGTGTTTGCACAGAATTTTGGGAATTGGCAGAAATTAAAGAGTTAATTTGAATTTTAAATGAATGTCATTAGGAAAGGAAAAGGAAAATATTCTGGGAAAAAATAAATGATGGTTGGCATATATCCTTGCTTTCACTACATACAGAATTTCTGCCTTGGTTAGTGCGTCAGGTCTTTTTATTTTAGAATCTAAACAGCAATGTTAAAATGTAAACATTTTCAGTGGAGGTGGAAGGGAGGATCAGGACACTTAATTCTTTATGCTCCAAGCAGCATATGCTGGTGAGTGACTATTAAAATAAAACACACACACACACACATACACATACACACACATGAATACATCTCTCCTGTGAGATGATAATTATCTGTATTTATCAGACTTCAGCTGTTATTTGCATATCAGAAGGGAGATAAGGTTGCCAGATCTGTTTGAAAAGCTTTAAAAAAAAAAAAAAAAAACATACAACATAAGCAGTGGGCCAGATAAGTTTCTTAAATATGTGGAAATTCCCTTTCAGAGTTCATGTTAAGAAATGCAAAAATGCTTTCATAGTTTGAATAGATGGAAGGAGAAATCTATTAAAGAACATCCCATTTAGGATCTCATAAAGCAGAAAAAACGCTTGCTTTAGACTAGAGGTTCTATCTTCAAACTGCCTCTCACACTAGTTGTGTGTTCTTGGCCAAGTACTTAACTTTCTGGGCCCTCAGTTTCTTCATTAGTAAGGGATGGAGTTGGACTCCATCTCTAAGGCTCTTTCCAACAGTAAACCTATGACCCTAACAATCATATGTATAAAGCACTTTCCAGTTTACAAAGCAACTTAGATCATTTCATTTGATCTTCACTCTACCCTTTTAGGACAGACTGTGTAATTATTATTATTATTATTATCATTATTGGTTTGCAGTTTGAGAAAGGGCATTCTCCAGAAAAGGGGAGAACAAAGTATTGAGAAATTACATGATTTGGCCAAGGTATTTAGTGGATAGCAGAGGAAGAAGCAGGACAGACTCAACTATTTTTGAGTCCAGTACACGTAACATTGGGAAAGTGTCTATGCCTAGAGAAACATACTGACATACAGGGGGAAAGAATTGAGTGTTCATTTGGTTGGTTGTTTTCGTAGTAGTTAGGTTTTTCTTACTAGTAAGATCCTGGATAAGAATGTACATGTGTTTGTAAAGAAAGTCTTTCTCTTGATGGAAAATGCTATTCACATCCAGAGAAGGAACTATGCAGTCTGAATGCAGATCGACGCATACTATTTTCACTTTTTTGGTTGTTTTTTCTTTTACATGGTTTTCCCCTTTTGTTTTGATTCTACTTTCACAACATGACTAATATGAAAAGATGATTCATATGATTGTACATGTATAACAAATATCAGATTGCTTACAGTCATGGGGAGGTAGGGAGAAAAAAATTGGAACATTCTTATAAAAGTGAATGTTGAAAATTATCTTTACATATAATTGGAAAAAATAAAATACTATTAAGTGGGCAAAATATCATCTCAAATGTCAGAATGTCTGAATAAATTAACAGGACATGACTGGGAAAAAATGTCACCCCCCCAAAAAAAATTCTTCCCAGCTTAATCTGATTTTTTAATAGAATAATATGTCTTAAGAAGAAAAGAGAAATAAAAACATAAAGAGGATGTCCCAAATATTATTAAAGCTAAGCATTGCAAACTTTTGGCAACCCTATACATCTATATGTACATATGTGTATACATATATATGTATATATACACACACATTTTGGAGGGGGGAGGTTGGGGAGGTTGTAGAAATAATTTGAGATTATTCCCCAAAAGTATAATCATCCTCTTAAAGAGAGTTTGCTATTGTTACATAAAAGTAACTGTGGCCTCAGTAACAGCACCAAGGCTGCTGAGAATAAAAGCTGTTCCAGGGCTTTGATGACTGTCCCTGCACCCTCCATCTTATCCTCCTGGCAGCAAGAAATCCTTGGCTTACTAGTATTTTAGGGAGGGAATCTAGTTCCCTAGATTCCCTCTTAAATTCCACATTTGTAGCAGCCATTCCTTTCCCCTTCCTCACCCCCACCTAAGTCCCAGCTGCTAGTAGTACCTTCTTCCAAATGAGCTTTATCTGCTCTGTGTATATCTTAAGCAGGTTTAGTTATTTATTATTCCCCATTAGAATGTAAACTCCTTGAAGACAGGATTCCCCCCACCCCTGCCTTTTTTTTTTCTCCTTCTCAAACTCTTAGAAAATTACCTGGCATACAGTAAGAACTAAAAGAAGAAAAAAGTTTGTTGACTGATAAAGGCACAAGTATGCGATGAGCAATGTCTCACAACACACTCACAGCCCAGAATAGGCTTTCTCTCCCTTTTTTCATCTGAATCATTTGAGTCTCAGTTCAAATGATGCAGTGAAAAGTATCCCTGGGGTGAGAGTCAGGAAATCTAAAGTCTAATTCTTACCTAAATATTAACTAACTATATTCATTAGTATCAATCAATCACTCAATAATCATTTTTCAGCACCTTTTATGTGCCTGGCATAATGCTAAGTTCAGAGGGGAAAAAAAGTAGTAATAGGGAAATATTTTACCTTCCTTGACTTTACTTTCTTCACTGTAAATCAAAACCATTTTACTAAAAAATGAACCCAGAGGTCTGTTCCAATCTTTATGACAGGAAGGTCTCATGAGAACCTCCCCCAACACTTTGCAAAAAGTCATAGGATTCAAGTGGACTTATGGGGACAAATCCCAACACCTCCCAGACCTTCAGTTCCCTCTTCTGCAAAGTGAAAAAGACAGTGCTTATAACATCTATCTCCCAGGGTTGTCGATATTGTTAACTAGTTTTAGAAAGGGAAATGCAAACAACTCCAGTATCTTTGGCAAGAAAAGCCAAATGGGGTCACAAAGAATTGGATCCAACTGAAGCAAACAAAGAAACAACAATATAATTAACTAACAAGTATCAGCAGAATTGCTTTGCAGGATCCTTCTAAGGCAGGAGTGTTAGAAAGAAGCAGCTTTCTTTTTTCTCTGATTTCTCTCAAGCCTTCAATTTTCTATATAAGGTATTGCATTAGACACTGGAATATAAAAATTTTAAAGCAGCAGAAATTGGCAGTCTTGTGGGATGATGTAACACATCCAACTGGCTCTCCCTGCTTTAATTATGGTCAACTTTATGAAGGGGGGAGGCCTTTCGATATAGTAAAAAAGTCCTAAATCGGAGGTTCGAGGACTAAGTTTGCCCCTTACAATCTAGGTGGCACAGTAGTATAGAGTGCTGGGTCTGGAGCCAGGAAGATTCATCTTCCCAAGTTCAAATCTGGTCTTATTTACAAGCTGTGAGAACCTGCGCAAGTCATTTAACTCTATTTCCCTCAGTTTCCTCATCTATAAAATTAGCTAGAGAAGGAAATGACAAACTACTCTAGTATCTCTGCCAAGAAATCCCCAAATGGGATCATAAAGTGTTGGACAGGACTGAACAACGTAACCTTTGTAAACTTGAATTGGCAAATGACCTCACTTTTCTGCACCTCAGTTTTCTCATCTTTAATAAGGATCTATTGAACTTGTTCCAAATCTAAGATTCTGATTATTTTTCATACTTGTCCATGTCTGCACCCAGATGAGAAAGTGCTTAGAGAGTTGACCTGAAGTCAGGAAAATCCAAGTTCAAATTGGCCTGAGATACTTACTGGATGTGTAACCCTGGGAAAGTCATGTAACATGTTTGCCTCTGTTTTCTCAGCTGTAAAATGGGAATATTAATAGACCTACCTTCCAGGGTTGTTGTAAGGCTAAAATGAGAAGATGTTTGTAAAGTATTTGCAAATCTTAAAGCTCTAGAGAAATGTTTAGTATTATTATTTATTACTACCCTATCAAGTTGTATAAATTCCTGAACAATAGAACACGGATTGAGTTATGCTAAAAAGTGATTTAGTCAAAATACCCCAGGAAGTCATTTTCCTTGAATGTGAAATAGAAACTACTTTCAGATAACTGGAGATATTTTTAAACTGTTACAACACTCTGGAAACACTGTAACTAGCTAATTGAGAGAGCTTTGCTTGTTCCTCACTCTGTTTCCTGAGAACATGAATTCCTGTGAAGTAAATCTTGCCAAACGAAAGTAATACTAAACTTTCTTACTTTTCACCCAAACCTCATTTGGCTCCTGGAAACATCTATTTCTAACATCATAAATTCATCAAACTCCTTACCTGATGCCTTGGGCACAAAGACAGCATCTTATTCCTTTTGAGAGCTTGTGTTTAGAATGTTAGAAGGTTGAATTCTGCTATGGTCAATTTGTAAATGTTTAGACATGCTAGTAAATTCAAGCTTCATTTTTTATTGCATCGTACAGTTTGCCCTTAATTTGATGCAAAGGAAGACAGGTGAGGGAAAAACAGGAGTAATTCAGAAGAATTCTATGTTGATATACAGGTTTTACTCCTATCTTTCTCACCAATCTTTCTATCACTTTTTGGGGGCTTTTGGTCTTCCCATCCTCTAAATGTGGGTGTTCCCCAAGAACTTGTCCTTGACCTTCTTGTCCATCCATACTTCTTCCTGCTGCAATCCTTCTCCATCCCTGAACTCTACCCACTGACATCCTTCTCTCTAAGTTCAGCTCTGCTTCCCCCTTCTCCATGAAGCTTTCTTTCCCTAATCCTTTCAGCTAAAAATGATTCTTTCCCCACCCAGTTTCTTGGGTCATGCTATTTTGACTTCTCTTATGTAGGAAACTTTCTAACTTGTATTATAATTACTTCTGTATATCTTACACAAATAGGAAAAAGAAGTTTGGCATAAAGAGCTGACCTGACTGTCAGGAAGACTGGATTATGCCCTACTTTTGACATATTCTGGCTTTGTGACCCTGGGAAAGTCACAACCTTACAGTATCCATAGGTAGTTATCTAGCATTGTAAGTCTCAGAGCAAATTTTAATCTCCATTGGTTCAAAGTTTCCTACACCAAATTCAGTCTTACTTTCCAATTGGGAAGAAAGGAAATAAAAGGCAGCGAGGTGACACAGTGGATAAAGCACCTGAATGTTACAGTGGTAGATCACCAGCTAGAGTCAGGAGGATCTAAATTCAAATGTGGCTTCAGATATTTCCTAATTTTCTGACTCTGGGAAAATCACTTAATCCTGACTCTCTCCCTCCCCTCCAAAAAAAGAAAGAAAGAAAGAAAGAAGGAAATAAACATTAAATGATGTTATTTAATTAATGGCCTACTGTGTTTCAGGTAACATCCTAAGCACTTTTCAAATATTATCTCATGATCTCCTCACAGCAATACTGAAAGGAACATGCTATTATTATCCTCATTTTACAGTTGAAGAAATTGGGGCAGACAGGTTAAATGATTTACTAAAAATCAAAAAACTAGTTAAGTATCTGAGGTTGGTTCTAAACACAGGTCTTTTTGACTCCTAGTGTTCTATCCACTAGACTATCTCCCTATTAAATTGTAAGGTCTTTGAGGACAGGTTCTATTTTATTTATCTTTGGGTACCTACTAGTGCTTAGCACATAGCAGCAGCAACAATAATAATAATTTTGCATTTTATAATTAAGGCACAGAATTTAATAACTAGTAGCCTTAAGAGTCTGACGGTGAGAGTTGAGTCCTTTCCACTCTGCCCCCTCTATATACCATAAGATCATCATACCATGCTAAATAATCATTGTCTCTTATCAATTCCACTAACTTAGCACCTTGTAAGAATCCTAACAAGTTGCTTCAGTAGAGTGACATAATACCTACCCTGTGTGCTTGCAGGATGATTATGAAATAAAAAATAAGAATATGTGTGAAAGCAATTTGGAAGATATACAGTTCTATATAGATTAATTAATCAATTGTTGTTGTGTTATTGAATCATTTCAGACATATCTGATTATTTGTGAACTCATTTTTTGTTTTCTTTGCAGAGATACTGGAGTAGTTTGCCATTTCTTTCTCCAGCTAATTTTACAGA